>NW_018403342.1:416255-552412 GCF_002113885.1 Mizuhopecten yessoensis | reverse complement strand
AGAGAGAGAGAGAGAGAGAGAGAGAGAGAGAGAGAGAGAGAGAGAGAGAGAGAGAGCATGTGACGCCGTGCCTGTATGAGCAAAAATCGGTCTCGGCGCTGCGTTGTAGCCCTAGAACGACCTCCAGCATGACGTCTGGAAGGGTTTCCGTTAGTTTGAAAACGATTCCACATTCTTGCCACCATACTTTGAGACACCCCAATGTCTGCTGCAACCTGACGTTGAGACATGCTAGCTTGCAGCATTATGATGCCCCTATTCATTTCACCGTCATTTAACTGTTGTCTGGTTCGTCTTTGTGCCATATTAAAACAAAAACACGCAACGAATATTCATCAAATTGATTTCCGTAACAATTTGAACAATGCCTTACCTAGCCTAGCTTAGCTTTTGAAGGGAATTACACGTGGAAAAGCGTGCACGCGCTTTTATGGTTGATTGAACATTCCAACACAGGACGAGTTTGAAGGCTAACATATTCGCCCAAATCAGCACGGAAGGAAAATATGATTCCTTTCTAACATTTTTTTCTCTCTTCAAAATATAGTTGATCACTAACGAAATGTGAGTAGTATATATGAAAAAATAAATAAAACACGATAAAAAGATATTTTATACGCTTCACAATTCCATCCCTATTGATTTTTATTTTTGTCATGGAAAAAACATTATAGAAAGTCTGTATATGATGAGACTACTGTGGGAAGCTAGATAGTTAATTTCTCTCATTTGCATTACTTTGTTAAGTATAATTGTTGTTTATAATGTACAGACAGGGAGCTGTTTATTACAGCGGTATGCACCAGTATTTGTCTCCCTACGATCAGCTGCTACTATATCGGTGCTGAAATCTGTGTCAACACTTTTGAGACGACCGGAAGTTGTTGATAGACAGGGGCTTCATGTTTCGGCATCGATCCTTGGTGGTTCGTTGTAGATCTATAGTGAGCAAGGAGCATGTGGTCGTGTTCTACCGAAATATTGTACAACCAGATATTTATATCGCTGTAGTCCTTTAACTGAAAGGAAAGCTCTCATAATAAGCCTATGCCTTCCTTCAGTTTGGTGTGAGAATGGCAGTCTAAAGGGTCGAAAAGTCAAAAGTGTTGTTAGAAAACATATTTTTGAGAAGAGGATGTCGAAGATTGGTCTAAAGAACTTTTGAATTCCACATACCGTTATTTCCACTTTTGAAGTGTACATTATCAAAATGGTTGGATATAAGTTTACAGTAACGTATGTTGTATACCTACATGATTTAAACGTTCATTGAAGTGAACCGAATAATCCCTTCCAGGTGAGAGCTTAACTGTTCCTATTATTTTAGTACAAGTTTCTTTTACGATTGATACTATCTTTATAATATTGCTAAACGTTATGAGATGCAGCCATTTAGAAGAGTTTAATGGCAAAACCATGACAACCTTAGCGAGAAAAAAACAACACGTAAACACAAACAACACGAACAGGGTTGGTGGGGATATGGGAATGTTGATGGCTAACGTTATGTTTATGACGTTATGAGAACTGGAGTGGACGAAAGATCAACACCAAACTAGTACAATCTAACCCTATTAAACTGTGTACATACAATTAGTCGTTAGTAGAAATGTCAAATAGCCGAATAGTCGAGCAATAAAATATGTTTATAATTTCGTCCCATCCAGGTAAACAATAGAAATCGCCCACTCAGTCATACTTGTTGCTTGACAATAGATCAGTCGGATTGAATCATTGCGACACGTTTATGGTTCATTGGACCATGCGAAAAGAGTAATGAGCCAAAACCGTCGCCATGAACACATAGGAAGTTAAAATCTTTTTCAGTACTAGCTATGAAAAAATGTTTTTGTTTTAATTTAATGTGTTAAAGATTTGTTAATTTCTAAAAAAGCCATAACCGTCGCCATGAATATATAGGAAGGTAAAATCTTAATCAGTATTAGCTATATAATTACGCTTTTTTTTAAATTTGATGCGGTAAAGACTTGTTAATTTCTAAAAAGATATTAGCCAAAGGCAGTTGTCAAGATGTTTCAGGAAAAATCATGATTTTAATTATGATAAACTGCGATATTTTGTTTCAATGACCATCAATAATGTTTGTTTCATATTAGGATTTACTAATGTCGGATATTTCAATTTATTTCTTCATATTGTTTTACAATAAAAATTGACCATACCGGTTGGTACAAAACAAAAACCATCACTCAAAGTGTCACGTTCACGTTCTCTGCATAATTGGATAGGTATCAGTGCTTCAATTCCTATAAATTAATCCTTATTGATCATGTTACAAAAAGAGTATCTGACAGTCGTGTCAATGTAATATTAAATTGACTAAACGAGTTTATTAATTTTATGTTAAATAAATAAACCAGTTTAATTAATAAAATATCACCTGAACACGAGTGATAGATTATATTTATTATATATTTTGAGAAACACCCTTCATAATTGTTATAAATACGCCTCCTCTATAGCGACGACTGACAAAAAATGCATTACATGCAATATGTTTGGAACTCACTGCGCCACAAAAACTGTTCCAGAAACTTCGCCCTGAGAAACTTTTAAATGAACAAACAATCACTTATGTTTCTTTTCGTCTATACATTTTTGAATAATTATCATAACAATATTAATAATGATTGTTTGTATACTAAAACAATTAAAAAAACACCAGCGTTTACGAAAATAGAAGTGATGTCACATATTTTGACACAACGGTGCGTGCACTGTCCAGTGGAAGGTCATCACACTTGGGAGGTGGTTCTTGGTGAATAGGAACCTCAATGTTTTTTCCTGTCACTGAGTCAGAAACCCCCCCCCCCTGAAAACTGCCATGAAACTGCAATACTTATGAAGTTGACCGGCTACACGTGGTCGCCAATGATTGTGTGTTTCAGAGAAGTTGAAGTGGAGTTCAAGCATGCAGCTGTTGAATTTATGTGTTGTTCCTGGAGATCTTCTTGTGTTGATTTGTGTTGATGTGAGAAAATGTGTCAAACCCCATCGGAACAACTTTGTTTACAGTGTCCTGCCTCCGCCATAAATGCAAACCGTATCTACGGTAACTAGGTTAGCCATTTTGTTTACAAACGTAGAAGCTGTAGTGTGTATGATGACCTGATTCCCACAGTACAGGACGCATTTGCATGTTTATTGTACATTTGATAAATCGTTTTCAATGAACGGCAATATTGCACGGAAATAGCCAATATTTTATGATTAATATGTTTAATGCACACGTTGTTAACTACTTCCCATTGGTATTTATTTTACAAAGAACGAATGTTTGACTCCGCTTTGATCTAATATAGAAATCCATCCACAGTGTCAATACACATGACTGAATGTCAAAGTCAACACGAACGTAAAACAGTTGCTAATGAGGTGACACAATGTTGTCAAATAAATAACAACTTTCACATCCACAGGAACCGATGGGAACGACAAGTGATCTGGATTGATAAGTTTCATTTTTTTTCAAAATCATTGACATTTGACCTATTTTCAGTCTCTCAGCCCTAAGTCTCATTCAGCTTCAATAGGTCACCAACCATCTAAGTCATATGAAAAATAGTATGGAATCCTAGTAAGGGAGGAGGAATCAAAACATAAGGATATACATGATGTGTCCAGCATATTCAGGTGGCATGAAGCCATAATCCGGAATAAGACAACTACTTATTCAATTGTGAATGTTTATACATTCGTTTGAAACAAATGCTATTCGAACTTATTCCTTTGTTTTGTCGTGTGTCCCAACTTTGCATATTTCTAAAGTACACAAAGGTATATTAATTAAAATAATGTATTCAGACTGCAATGAACACAATAGAAAGCAAAACACTTTGTTTAAATATATATATTTTAATAACTTCTCGAAATGAATGTAGGAACATGTAATTAACCCCAGTTATTTGCAAAGCTATGCATATTAACGATGTCGAATAGCTGACATACAATGTTTGTTATAGCAACAAAGCATATGGACCAAAAGTGACGTAGATACTTTCATTAAAAAGTATCAAAAATTCATCCGAAGACAACAAATGATTATAATACATAAAATATTGCACAGGTGAAGAAAATGATCAAGTAAAAAATAAGTATGATCAATATACACAATATAAAGAATACGTCACGGCTAACTCCTAGCAAAAATTCAAAATATGCTTTAAATTTATCATTAAATGTAAACGGGATGAGATGTTATGTCAAGGTAATTTACTAAACAATAAGTATGAAATAATGTGTGAACAATGAAAAGCTTGATAATTATACATATTTGATATGAACAATAACTCCGGGATCCGACCCCGGTATTAACAATATATGTGCTAAGAGAAATAAAATGGTTGAACTTAACAAATATAAACCTTTAAATGTTTTTGTTTTGACCGCAAAATGATTCCGCATATCTATTTACACAATAGGGTGGTCCATTCATTGAGAAGTAGCCATGTTGACACTCCCGTAAATGTTTGTCGCCATGGCTACACAGATAGTACTTTTTACAGTCCACCTTATCCGGTATAGCCACACCAGGCGCTTTGCCTGCACACGAATATAACTCGGCATCTGAAATAAATAAATCATGAATATGTAAATAAATAACAAGGAATGGGACTTCAAATTGTAATTGCACAACAGGGATGTGTTACATATAGCTCATTCGAAAATAAATATTAAAGCCCAATTATTCAGGGTTAAATTTTTTGGAAATATTATTTCAAACTGTTGCAGTCTGCAGTTCCGGTTTTATCTTTCATGGCTAAGTCGTTGATACTGTATAAAGCATGAAAACCACAAAAGCAGACACCTAAAAGTGTCATTGAACACAGTATCAATACCACAAGTCATATTGTGCAGTATCAATACCGCAAGTTATTTACAGTATAGCATCAATGGCTCAAGCGAATATCACAGATTATGATATACAATATCAATATTACAACTCATGATATACAGCATCAATTTCATAAGTCAGACGTTTTAAAAAGAACATAAAATAATTGCTACTAGCGGCGCAGCCTATTTATGTTTGCAATTAAAATCACGCTCTTGACATAACAATGGTAATGAGGATTAATTTCCGAGTTACGACTTTGTAGTCATACCTGCAGATTGATTCTCTAGCAAACACTCCCTCCTGCTTTCATCAAAATAAAGACCCTCAGGACAATTGTCACTCATGATACGTTCCTCTAAACAATATATATACTTCTTTCGTGTATACGGATGCTTTATTCTCGTATTCAATTCTGCGTGGTCACAAATATTTTCTGAAATAAAAACACAAGGTTAAATAAAAATTGGAATAAATCTATTTTCAACACTTAACGACTTTATTGTGTTTATTTCTGGATTGATATAACCTACAGTATAATTCATATCCATACTTTTATACCAATTATCTCTCTTATGCCTTTTAGCAATGACGCTATACCTCTAAAATGTTTTATATGATAAGATTTTGTCGAATTCACGATATTGCCGGTATAAATATATATTTTATTTTATCACTTTGATGATGAAAAAATCAAATGTGTTTCCTATTTAATAAGTCAAATAATTAATTTTATGACGTTGCCTGTTCGTATCAACGTTCTCTTTCAAATTTGTTATTTTGTGCTGATTGTTATTGTGTATGTTGAACATACCGGATATAAGCCAGATATCGACTTCAGCATATTGTCTCGAACCCATGGCCTGACACCGGAGTTTGGCACCATTCCACTTCATCGTGAATAGAAAAGTGGTATTTACAACTTCTTGTCGAACGCAGTCCCTGTCTGTCACAACGTTTCTACTACTGTGAAATACGAAATCCTTGAAAGTGTTTTCGTCCTTGAATTTAACTTTCCATCCAAGTTTCCCGTATGGATATCCTGGATTTCCAGAACAAGTAAAAACTGTTCGTCTCTCGCCAAATATTTCTCCATCTAATGAAAGTTTCGGAACTCCTCTAGCGGGTGCTATTAAACACATAAATACTTATTATAACAATCGAAGTCATAAAGGAAAAGAATACATAACAATGTTACAAATATTTAAATACAAAATAATACTAAACTTTAGCTGTTAATTTTTTTTGGTTTAGTTATGTTTTACGTACTTTTTGCCACAATTTTGGCTGTTTGAGCATATTCTCCATCCACCGCGCATGTGTATGTGCCTTCATCTTTGCATTCAAGTTTACCAAACCGAAAAAAGATCCCTGCTTTGTTGCCTCTCATCATCGGCTTAGCCTTGACGAATCTGTCGAAGTTCGATTGTAGTTTGCCATTCAATGACGTCAGGGTTATCAGGTTGGTATTATTTCTCGATATGACGAGGGATTCCCAGTCGGTGAAATTCTCAATAAAACATTTGGATGTCACACGTCGATCACCCAAAACGCCTTCGTCACCTTTGAAGAATAATGCTGTCAAAAAAATACATAAATTAATTAGAAATATTAATATCTATTTTTAATTACCGATGTTTTGTATAAACCATGATGGATGATGCATATTTTACTTACATGCAAATCTCATTGCCATGAACAATATACTCTGGTATAGTTCTCTTTTCAGTTATGATATCAAAGCAATGTTCATGTAGGTAAACATTATGTATTTATATTAGCAGTTTTACAGGAAGTCTTAATCGAACTGTGTAAACAATATTTTAGGAATTAGGTCTGACATCATTGAAAGTAAAACACCTCACTCAAACCTAAATCAGCGAAATAGAAATACATTCAGCTGCATTAACAAATTAATCAGGATATTTAAGGTTAATGCTTTAAAAAACGTTGATGTATAAAAACTTGTTAAATAAGTTTCCCTTAAAAACAATAGTTTACGTACCTTTCGGAATCGGTGGTGGCGTTGTGGTAGTAGGACCTGTAGTAGATACAAACAAACCAGTTTACAATAACTGTCATTTTGGGAGTCTTTTTAAGATATTTAGCCAAATTCTTAACAATTTTTTTATTAAAAGTTATCACATTGCTATGGTAAGTTATGTCTGTATTCGTAAAAGCTATGAAACAAAAAGCAAGGTAATCACCTTCCTTAAAGCCCCTTTTCTCATGTCTAAAAACATTATTTTATTAAAGGAAATCGTTGTATGTATAATGTATGTATGTATGTGTACTGTAAGTACTCTATGCATGTTTGTATGTATGTATATTGCATATATGAAATACTATGCTATACAGCGTAATGCCATGTATGTATGTACTATGCTGTTCTATGCTGTGCTATGTTATATATGTATGTATGTATGAATGTATGTATGTATGTATATATGTATATGTGTATACGTATGTATGCATGTTTATATGTATGTATGTATGTATGTATTATAAGTATGCTTGTTCTTCAATAATTCAAATATTGTTACATCAAAGGAAGTCGGGAAGCGGGCTTTTATAGGCTATGCCTGTGTCAGACTTGATTATTTAATCAATCAACTATTTTTTAAAGGACAGAAGTTTTTTCTTTATATATATATATATGACATAATATGCAATAAGCCTAAATTTTCAGTAAAATAAAAGTATTACAGGTTATTGAAAACGCGTAATTCTGGATAAAACTGAGACATAGTATATAAAACAACAACAAAAACTGAGAAAACACCAAAGCAAAAGGTAAGACATTATCATCATGAAACTGGATGTAAAATATTGTGTATCACTGTCGTAAGCGTTTCAAGTACGATTTAGTTTCATTATAGCAAACAAAATTATATCATATTTTAGATCCCAGGAATTAAGCGTGGCTTATATCATGATAATATAATAAGTATCTGTCTAAAGGTAAAGAACTCACGAATTTGACAGGAGTTTGTTGTGTTGTCCCAGAACAATAGAATTTCATCAACGCACAGGCATGAATATTTGTTAGGTCCACCTGTCTCCCGACACTTCAAATGATCAGTGTACATACAGCTATCTGGATAACCGGACTGACAGTCTGCTCCGTATGCAGGTCCTTCATAGTTAGACATACATTGTACATATGAAATGTAACACAGCGGTAGTCAATGGTGCAAGGCATATAGCATACAACAACGCTGACACCTTATCAAATAGATCAAACGAAATCAATCATATATACTGTATAATTATTAGCATAGTTTTTGATTTGCCAAATTATGCTGCACGTAACAGTTAATTAAACTCACTGTATTAACTTGTTACAAATCGATCGCTATTCCATGTTAAAGTGTTCATATTCTTAAAACCATGTATCAGTCACAGAACTTTGATTCCTGATACAAGGAATACTTAGCTAAGTAAAAAGATCCAGATGTATCAACATGTATTGCTTTTGTCCCTAACTTACTCAGATTACACTTGGAATGCATGTGGTCCCAGAATTGTGTATCAGTGTCCCTACACCGACAGACGGAACCAGCACCGGTACTAGATGGGAGACACTGTAGCTCCGAATTGTGGTTACAACTACTTCGAAATCCTGCTTGACACGTTTCACCGAATTCTGGTCCTGGAAACACAGTTTATTCTATTATAATCATAATTATTTAAGTTTTACGATATTCTCCTTGTTTGATAGTGAAGCAATTTGTTTAATTCATTGTAAAATGGTGAAATAAATAGCAAGATGTTAATTTTGTTTAATGATGTATCATGAGCATAATTATATAATAAGTAGTGTAGGAGTGTGGAACAGAAATCACTGAGGACAATTAATTTTAAATGTAATGACAATTTGTTTAGACTTTGAGTACACTGTACACAGATATACAAATAAAATAACTTCTTACTGATTTTGCAGTCCTTTGCTTCAGAGTCCCAGAAAGTACTGTTTTCATTTTTACAATGACATGTGCTGTTTCCACCGTGTGTGGCAGGGGAACACTCAAGGTTGGTGTTATGCACACAGCTGTCTTTGAATCCAGGTTGACACTTTTCACCGTAATCTGGACCTACAGAGAAATGGAATTAAATAGAACATTATGACTATAATATATTTATGTAAATACTTCTTTTTTATTTTAATGTACGGTGAGTCTTAAAGCACTGTTAAAGCATAATCTGTTATAAACAATCCCATTTATTTTGATGTGGCTTATTTATGGCACGGGAGCGTATAACTATTACGTTTTGGTTACGATATGGACCGTTGAGCATATACATAGAAACAATGTATTTTATTAACAAAAATATAAGGCGCATTTATTTTGGCTCAAAGTCTGTTCTTCTTCAATGTTGAAACCTTAGGGTCAATGTGGCATCGTCGTTGGCAAGTAATTCGGGCAGTAATATCGCTGGCGATTATGTTTTTGCACCTTAGACGCGCCATGCATTTTTTCTGTGTCTTTTGATGAGGGGACATAAACGAAGCCGATGTGATCTGCTGCTTCATTGTACCATTTGGGATTCTGATATTTTTCTAATAATGTGTTACCTATACATCATTTCGGAAGGACATGCTCTAATACTGAAAAACATTGAAACCAGCAATATAATTGAAAGAATTCGAACTTAAAGAAGGGATTTTGAAAACACAATCCCCCCTTTTGAAACAGCAAGCATTGATGTGCGACCAAATGTTTTTTTGTAGAATTTTACGTACGTGGTTTACAATTAGATACGGTCGGGTCCCAAAATGAATTGGTCTCATTTTTACATTGACAGGTAAAATCATTTGTTGTTGGTGATTTTAAACATTGTAGATCCGAGTTATGCTGACAACTGTCCGGAAATTTGGACTCGCATGCACCGCCATAGGTAGGACCTACAAATAATGGATGTTCATGGTATTTTTTGTGTTCAACATATTGTTATCATAAAAATAAGAAGTGCAAAACTATAACGAGGTGATGCTTTAAAAACTGATGAAGCAAATTAGCAGCATCAACTTCCAGTAATGTTTCATAAAGTAAGTGAATGTATTTGTAATTCGTGTTTCGGGGGTACAATAATAGCCACACATTAAGCAGCAAGTCTTAAAAATATATCTAAAACATTATACTTCTAAAAAGAATATCTGTAAATATATTTGTCATTTTATGAAATGAATTCACACGAACATAAGTTTTGTTGCAATCAATACACATAGGTACGAATGTACAGGTATATCACTGAAAGATACGACATAGAGATTGAAAATATACTAGTCATTGCTTTATCGTCATACTATTACATACGTTTTGTGCATTTCACTGTATCCGTTTGCCAAAAGGTTGATGTTTCGTCTTTACATTGACATTTGTAGTCACCAGTACTTGTTACGCCACACACAAGCTCCGACCCATGCACACAACTATCTGGTATCAGTTCATTGCATGATGCCCCATAAGCAGGTCCTGTAAAGATATAAAATGTGAAAATATTTATCTATATATACTTTTTGTGCGATTGTAATAAAACAAAAGGATTTAATGTAGGATTTGGACATTCGGGAAAAAGGTTTTTTATCATAATTAGAGATAATTTAAATTCTTCGAAACAAACATCTATAGTATCATCAATAGCATATAACAACAGAGAATGTGTCATCATTTAAAAATAAAATTTTCCAGTAAATACAAAATTTGCGCTTCTATTTAATCACATTTATTTTAGCAAATTGTATCAGACAAATTGAAAACAAAAATATTTGGACAAGGAATTTTGAATTGCTATTTCCCGTCATATCCAAAAATATTAATGTCACAAGCAAAATAGTATCAAATAGCTCTGACGCGTTTCGCAACGTTAAGATTTTCCTTTAGTTTAATATTGTTTGCTGTTTTCAGACGTCTCAAGCAATAAGACTATGGATGTATGACTCAGATCTAAAACACGTATAAATCTTACGTTTTTGACACGTGTCTGTCGTATTCTCCCAAAATGTTGATGTTTCATCTGCACATTGACAAAGATAGAGCCCGGATGTTGTAGATTTGACACACTTAAGCTGGGAGTTGTGTCGACAACTGTCCGTTTGTTTGGAATCGCATTCGTCACCATAAACCGGTCCTGCAAATGTATGTCAAGTCCCTTTTCAGTTTTAGTCGCAATTTGATTAAATAAAGCAAACACTGTTATCTAACGGGTTTTTACAAAAGAGCAAAAATTGATTAAGTGAGCATATTATGATACCATCCCAAAAAAGTCAGCTTTACATTTGTTTGAAAATAAGATTACCTGTGATGTGACTTATGCACGACATTTTTTTTTACGTATTTAAGTAAGTAGTAAAAGAGTGTACACTTTTGCATCATTAGCTGTTTTCATTTTAACCTCAGATAAACGAGAACATTTGTAAAACGCACAATTTCCTTCTTTTTTCCTCTTAGTTTCTACTTTTATCATAGCGCTCTTTTTTATAACAAGTGCTTAAACATATCCCTCGAATGTGCCATTTTCTTATTTTTCCGCTTAACAAATATTAAATGTCCGTTTTTCATTGTTTATAAATCATTCAGATATCTGATTTTACCGCAAAATTAATATGAAATTGCACTTGGTATATACGCACGTGTTTTGCAGGTACTACTCTGAAAATCCCAGTAAGTTTCTTTCTCATTTTCACATTGACATTTAGGAAGTGAAGATCCTGGAGGCGTTATACACTTCAGCTGAGAGTTGTGTAAACAGCTTTCCTTAAGACCTGATTTGCACGAATCACCATAATCTGGGCCTGTTTAAACGTTTTGTAAATAAATAAATAAAAAGTAAAATATATAAATAGATACAAGAAATGAATTATAAAAAAAAATGTCATGAAAAAAATAATTATGATACAATAATTATAATGCACTACATCATCAATACACAAGGACGAATTCCAAACTTATATTTGAAACGAAATGACAACATAGTTTCCTGAGGAGACACCAAGAGAAAGGAAAATACTTTTAAGTGCCCTACAAAAAAAGATTTGTAAAGATAACTGAGAGCAGATTGAAACCATTAACAAAACCGCAAATGGAAGCAAATCTTTCATTGATCATTTGTCGTCATCAAACTCAAACTTTTCTTATTATTCATAAACGTTAGTATTCACGACAATGATTTAGTTTTATACTCACGTTTGTTACAGGCGTTTTGATCAGGATTCCAAAACGTGAGAGTTTCGTTTCCACACTGACAGATAAAGTCCCCAGACTCAGTCGAAGGTAGGCAAACCAGGTCAGATTCATGCATACAACTGTCCGAAAGTTCCTCTTGACATGCATTTCCATATTCAGGTCCTAAAACATTAGTTATATTTACTTATTTGGTCACAAATATTTACCTTTTTTTCAAAAACATTTGAGGAAGGAATAAAAATTAATTATTGTTTATTTATCGAATTCTATTACCCGCTAAAACAAGCTTTTGAAAAATGTATCGGTAAAAAAAATGAAGATTTTCATGAAATATTAAATTAATCAACAAATTCCACTCACGATTATTACAGATTGAAAGGTTGGGATCCCAGAAAGTTTTCGTTTCATCGGCACACTGACACGTGTAGTTCATCGTAGATCCAGCAGCAATACATCGGAGTTGGTCATTGTGCTCACAGTTTCCGGAAATATCTTTGTCACAAGCACCTCCATATGTTGGCCCTACGAGGGAAAATATTTATATCATGAGGCATATAAACTCATGGTTGGCCTGAGGTTATAACCTTACTTTTAAATCGCAGAATTATTTATGTTATCATAAGTTAGATCAAGTATAATCAGTTTGAGACAAACTTCGACATGTCGAATATCCTTCCTATCAGGTCGTATTAATTTGCTTAGATAAACTAGAGTAAGTTACGTTATGTGAATACCCCTTGTTAATAAAAAGGTATCCGGTCTGCTGGATGCATCGAAGACTGAGGAGATTAGATTGCATCTCATAACTCGAACGGCTGATTTGGTCTTTTTATTTACAGTATTACCCTACCCCAAGCGATTCTCTAGTCAGCACATGTTTGACCTGATCGTAAAATCGTAGTTTTTTCTTTTTGTTTTCCATTGGTAAAAAATCCAATAGAAATCCCCAATGACATATGAAATGTATCGCAAAAGCAATTTCAATTATTAGTTGATACGGGAAATAGATCATAACTATATTTACTTATTAAAAGTCACTTACTTGATCTACATTGTAATAACGTGCTATCCCAATAGGTTGAAGTTTCGTTTTTACACTGGCATAATGGGTTCCCAGTATTTCCTGTGTCGATACATGCTAAATCACTGTTATGCCAGCAACTGTCAGGGAAATTTGCATCGCACACGTCACCATAACTTGGCCCTGAATTGCAAAACAGGCAACAAAAAGTCAACATAAACATTACATATTGGACAATGAAGTGTCGACGTCAGAAGAACTTATCACTTATCAATAACATATATTTATGAGGCTTGTACCTAATGAGATACCAGAGGAAAACAAATAAACCCAATCTGCATCGTTCTTCTCCTATTTATTTGGGGAAGAGGAGTTCATGCATGCATTCCAAACGACCGCTTCCTGTCATCAGGTAGGTAAACAAGACCCGGGGTATAGGTCGAACGTTCTTGGTACACTTTTAAATTGCATTTGCGTTTCCCGCACCAACCTTATTCCAAATAGTTTGAAAATGTTACTGTAAATGAATATCACATTAACCATTAATTCAAGTATGCGCTTGGAAATATCTCTTTCTTTCTTTCTTTCTTTCTATGAACGCTTTAGATACAATATTTGTTTCTGCAAGATGGCACACAGTAGGGATCGCAGTTTATATTTTACATTGACAAATATTACTCACTCTGTTTACAGGAGTTTATCGAAGGTTCCCAAAAGGTTGTGTTTTCATCAGCACATTGACAAACATGAGTTCCAGTTTCGTACGAAAGTGAACAAGTAAGTTGGGAATTTGACAAGCAGCTATCTGGGTATGAGGCGGAACAGTTGTCTCCATAAATAGGTCCTTCAAAAAAAAAAAAATGTATATAAGGTATTTATTCATGAATAATACTTATGTTTTTAAACACATTTGAACAGGTGTACCCTTTTATGACTTATTAAAATATCTTTTCAATCAAAATCGTGAGAATATATATTTTTATGTGAAATCAGAAACAAAGTATCATGTCATTAACATGAGTGAAAATTAACAGATCTGTGCTATTATGTTGCAGAGGAAATATACATACTTGGTCTACATTTCGTCATTGATGAATCCCAGAATGTTGATGTTTCGTTTTGACATTGACAAGTATACTCAGTTCCGTGGGACGATAACAAGCATTGCAGTTCCGACGAAAAAACGCAGCTATTCATTTCCCCAACTTCACATGTCTGGTCGTATTCGAATCCTGTACCAAGAGTGAAATCATCATCATCAGCTTTATATTTTTTTATAGATATTTTACTGCAAGCCAACGTACTATCTTTTTGCGGACTAAAATGTTAACGTTTTATCATATTTGTACTATATAGCCCATTAGTGTATTGACGCGCTCACAAGATATGAATCAATCACAAATACAGACATTTCAATAAGCACATTGATAGTTAAGCTTGAAAAGCACAAACTTAGAAAATAGATTTTTTTTTTGCCATTTTAAGAATGGTTGTAGGGGAAAATAAGCTTTTTTCTGAGATAAGATTTATTGTCAGAATCAATGTAGACATGTTTATTTATCCTATGCTTATATTTACTACCGACTTTGTATTTTTCTCAAAAATCAAATGTTTTCAACTGCTATGTCCTACCCCATGTGCTCTACTCGTTCTTACGCTGCTTTTATCATATTTATATACCAATTTTCATACATCTTCGGAAAAAAATCAAATAAGCAAACATCGTATATATAATAATCAGATTAACATAAAAACACTAACGTGGGTCACATGTTTCTGTTCGGTCGTCCCAGAAGTCAGCAGTCTCGTTCTGACAGTTACACCTGCCAATTCCTTCATCACCAACAATACATATCAACTGAGAGTTGTGTGAACAGCTATCCGTCAGGTTGGTATCACATCGCTGTCCATATGCAGGTCCTGCAATAGACAAAGAATCTTGTAAAATAACATAAACATCATGCATGTTATTCGTCAGAATTGTAATTATAAGGTTTATTGTCTCAAAAATTCAACGATGACCGAACGAAACATGGACTTTTGATAAAATGTATTTACATATACGCTCCTTGCTATTTCCAACAGTCAAAATGACAGGCTTCATCTCATAAGTCTTATCAATACCAAAAGGAGATTGTTTGCAACGTTTGCTTCAGTTTACCTTTTGAGGATAGATAAACATGTTACATAACTTTATATTTAAATCGCCCACTCACGCGCATTGCAACTGGCGTCAACTGGACTCCAGTATGTTGATGTTTCGTTCGTGCACTGGCACGTGTAATTCCCGTCATGTGTTGGTAAACACGACAATTGGTCATTGTGAATGCAGCTCCCAGGAAACGTGGGTAAACATGTGTCTCCATATTCTGGTCCTATTAAGTTGAAAAGATTGTTTAAAACAAATACAGTAAACCAAAAAAAATACTAAGTAAAATGAGCACATTTTCAGTAAATATAACTATTAAGCATCTCTTTGCCCCCCTCCCCCATTTATATAGCATGTACATTGCTTGTGACAATCGAGACATGTTCAAAATATTTAATAAAATCTTCTTTTAGTTGAATCGATATAGTTTATGTTGAGCACGTTACCATCCAATATTTGTCGACCAATTGATTATATACATATCTAACATTTATGTCATACTAGTCTGATGATGAGACTTGTTGGATGTATGTAATTTGCACTGATTTAGATAAATATATTGCCTTTAATAAGTACCACTTCGTCGATGCCTGTTACGGATTTCCATAAACCTAGTTATCGATTTATTGACCGCATTCTTAATATTCCTAGTATTCAAGTTTGGATATACATTTAAGAGTAGGATAAGGGTTATCTCAGTCGCATCCCTCCCCCGATTATTTTTCTTTAGCTATTGCTTGTTTATATTTATATAGGTGTTTGTGTCATATAAAAGTTTCAAAGGTCAACATGTCCGCATCAAGCATCGCTGATGATATATATTAAAATGAGCATACATGACCTATAAGGCATTATATATTCAAAAATCATAATTTGTCTACACGACAAATTGTGCTGAAAAACAATTCTTACGTGTATTGCAAGTTGAAGTTGAATCGTGCCAGAACGTGTGATTTTCATTTGCGCACTGACACACATATTTCCCTGATTTCATGTCTTTACTACACGTAAGTTGTTTGTTGTGTTCGCAACTGTTTTGGTATGTCCTGTCGCAATCATCACCATATGATGGCCCTGTAAAGACAATGACATAATTTAGAACATCAATAATATTGCAATATGAGATTGCTTTTCTTAAAAGGAAATAAATTAAATACAGCAGTTGACAGTTATATCTATAATGATAATCCTATAAGGCACGAATGGTAGATAGATCCGGGCTTCTTATGCAAATGAGAATTGTGCAGACAGTTGACAATTTTACTGTAGGTAATAAGTAAGGCCTCGGGTCAAATGCTCAATATATTATCCCTTAGGTTTAAATTACCTTATTCATACCTTACATCAGGGATGGATTCTATTATACTTTTTTTCTTTTAGGTCTTTAAAAATTATCATGCAAAGCAAAACCTATAACAAATTGTCACTGACCCTTTATTTTGACTATAGAGGCACCGATTCAATGACGAGCAAGGTTAATTATTTATTTGTTCTGATACAAAACATATTCTGTTTATTATATCTGAGATGATCCATATCCCTTCATAATATATTGAAAAGGAAACTAAAACAAGACGACATGAAAGGAGGCCATCAGGGCCTTCGTGACGCAGCCATTCCGATTGCCAATTTTTTCGCAATAAACCCGGATTTCTAATAAGTCGGTTTAGTGTTTAAATATAAAAAGGGCTTTGTTTCACACTACTAGTCCACTAAATTTTCACTGTAACACTTTATGTTTCACTGGCAAAAAACGAAATAAAAATTGCTGTGCTTGAGATTGCCTCTGTTTAAATGTCGTTGGAATTTTCGCTGTTATAAAGGAAAAATCCTGCAGTGTAAGCTGTCCTACCGAACCATTGGTAAAAAGTACCTTTAAATATGCCATATGGCTTTACATTTTTATACGAAGGGCGTATACATAAAAAATGAAGTAAGCTGCTAAGAAAAGGAGGTTTAATGCTTTTGCTCTCAATATCGATATTTTCGATATGATGTAAAAGGCTAACAAACATACTACAAACGGATGAGTGGGACAACAGTGTAAATCTAACCTCTTTAATGTACCAGTGATATTCACTAGTAGACAAGGCAGTCATAGATCATTAAACTATTGCGCAACTCACGTGGTTGACAAGTCTGACTGTCATTTTCCCAAAAGTCGGCGGAGATGTTTCTGCATTGACAGCTGAAGTTATTACCCTCTTCAGCAGGCAGGCATTGCAACTGACTCGCAGGTTGACAGCTCTCTGGGAATGATTTGTCGCAGTTACCATCATGTGAAGGTCCTTCAAATGGAAGGTACAACACTTTTCTTCATCAAAATAGCTATATATTTCTATTTGAAGATAACTTTAAAATCATATCGCGGTTAATTTTGCATGACTTTATCCCAAACATATATTGTATGGCACACAAAAAGAGGACGTTGATAAACAAATCATCTGCTATGTTCTCACGATACACAGGTTGTATATAAAAAATGCATCATCCCATTGGAAAAAAAGTCAGAGAATAAAGTCTCATACAGTACTTTACTGTCTCGTGATCACATAACCTTCCGTCTAATTTTAAATCTATTACCCTTATATTTATTTCTTATTGTTTCCTTGGAAACGTTGTAGAATTAATTTGACCAAATGGAAAAGCACGCTACCGTATCTTGGTTGTGACATGGTAGTGGGGTGGTACAAAGCAACAATCAACGTATTTCTTTGAAGTTTCAACTAAATTCACAATCGCAAATGCCTGATATTTTAAATAAACGCAGATTGGAAAACCCAACTAGTTTAATCGATCATGTTTCATCTAAACATTTCCAGCGAAATGGAGGAATGTTCAGGAATTATTGAAAATTCCACCTATCATAAAGACACATCAAATCCTGTACAAACATCTGCATCGCCCTAAAATTTTGCGTTTACTTACTCGGCGTACAGATCTGCAAGTCCGTATTCCAAAATGTACTGGTCTCATTGCGACACTGACAGGTAGCATTTCCTTCTTCTGATATAACACACTCAAGTTGATCTGTAAACTTGCAACTTCTTGGAAATTCTGGCATACAACCTGAACCATATTCAGGTCCTGCAATGCATTCAATTTATATTCTACATTGTCTTCCTATTGTAAACCATTCATAATTATTTACAGTCATTGTGAACATGTTCTCACATATAATCTCCGAGTTTCAACAATATGCTTCTCTCGATAAATTTATCAGGAAAACACAAAAAAAACCATAAAAACATGATCGTTCATAAAGAGATACGTTGTTTTTCTCATGAAATGATAGAGGGATTAGTGTGACGTCGTGGCTCGTAATTTTATAACTCTAAGTTGAAATTATACAAAAGGATGGCTGCCAGTTTGGGCCTTTTGTTTGCTATCACCGATAATTTATATGTTTTGGCACAACCATCAGTATATATAAAAAAGAAGGGATATGTGATAGCCATCATAGGGCTCAAATTGGCACCCGTCCTTTCTGACAACGGTCAGAAATGAAGAACTGATTGAAGCTAAGGAAAATATCAAAAAATGGCTATAATGACTGATTCGTGACTTTCAGTTTCCCACCGGTGAAAACATATGAACTGTATATATGGACTTTGAAATGACAAATACATCTGACAGTTCTCACAAGTATATGAATGGAAACCTCTAAAGTACTTTTATAGAACCAATGAAATGAATGAGTTAGACATAAGCAATGCTTTACTTGTTTTGCATTGATGTTCCGCTGGATTCCAATATGACGTTGTTTCGTTGTGACATTTGCATCCATATTCTGCTGTGTCTTCTGAGTACAGACAGCTCAGCTCTGTATTGTGTATACAGCTTTCCATTAGATTACCAAGACAAGGATCGCCATACTGAGGCCCTGTAACAAATTTTGANGGGGGGAGAGTTCCAGTGCCCAAAATACATTGTAGAAACTTGAATTGATTTACAACTCAGTGTCTCGCAACATATTATATGAAATCTATATCAATTGCACTGTACCAATGTATATGTCTCTCTTTGCCCTCAGCATATGACTCTACGGTTTGCAAAATTAAGACATGAAGCGTCTTCCATAGCAAAATATAATAGTCCGATTAGGTTATTATGTTAAAGTTACACAATACAAAAGGTCTCAATCGGGAATAATGATACATTTATACAGCAAAAGGAACTGAAGAAATACCAAAACAAAAGGAAAAATAGAACACCGAAATTACGGGAAGGAATATAGATAATCAATGATCTAAAACATAATAACCAGAAATGTCCCTCATAATATGTTTCGAAATACAGGGAAAGAAGAAATATGCCAAAAAAACCTTTATAACGTTACAAATTCATGAAAGATGCCTACAACAGCTTATTCATTTCTTGACTATCATTTCAAGTAAACAATGTAACATTATTTGAGCTATATGATGAAACAGCGAAATATTTGAAGATGTTAGACATTGAAATTCCAAGATGAGCATCATGTCAGGAAGATGACAAAATCATGTATATAAATATAGAATATTTAGTTATGTATTAGTTACTAGCGTAGCTCCACTTCAATCAGTTAAGAATATATTGATGATGTTTGAAGATGGGTAAAATAGTATACACATACTAGGTTTGCACTGCTGAATAGCAGGATGCCAGTAGGTTGCGGTTTCGTTTCGACACTGACAAGTAGAATTATCTGCGCCATCTGACGATAGACATTCCAGCTGAGATTGGGGTTGGCAGCTCTCCGGGAAGTCCAACTGACATGAAGCACCGTATTGTGACCCTATAATTACAATACAGGTATATGTGACCTTGTTAAATATATGTATATGATATTGATGCTTACAGTTGTTACAAAATCGTTTATCATACAATCTAGTAAGTCATAATATCGAAAACGAATATAGCACATTGTTATCTACCAAACAAACTAAGGACTTCAAGTTGATAAAATTGTAACAACGAGAACCGAAAAAAACCCAAAAAAAACCAACTGAATACCAATCATCATAATTACCAGAACATAACGAACACGAAACTAGGTTCTCTGCACTCAATATGGAGCAAAATATCCAAAAACAACTTCGAATTGATAAAAAATGTACTACTGGTTCCACGAGAGGGACAACTGAGCAGGCCATATTAAAACCTGCCACAGTACTCCTCCCTTTTTAAATGAGTTCGCCCTCGAACACCACAACCCAGGTTCTAACTCCCTGTCACCACAGGGAGGGTCACGGACACCATTTGTAACAGGAAAGAGAATAGTGTACTTCCACCTGGGATCTAACCCTCGATCTCCAGGTTCCTAGTCGGACTCTCTACCAATGAGCTAAAGGGAAATTCCCTCTAGCTCGAAACTAGAAGGCGACCGTAATCCTATGTACAATTAATACCTGCCACACTCTGAAGAAACGTTTACCTATGCATCATAATCGAGTTCCTGATTGTGTTTCATTCCTATAAAAACGCTTAAATAAGGAGTTAAATTAAATCTAAGAAAACACAAACATTAATTATATCAAGGAACTGCTCAAAGAAATAAAGCATGTCAAGACCAAGCACTCACGTGATTTACATATTGTAGATGTTGGATCCCAAAACGTTGTTTCTTCTTCTGCACATTGGCACACATATGTTTGAGAACTGTTTAAATAAAGACACTGCAACTCCGATTTGTGTTCACAGCTATTTGGATATTCTGGTAAACAATCGTTTCCATACGAAGGTCCTGTTTGAATATAATAAAGGTAATCAGCGATTCGTACCATAAATATAAAGATATTAGTCGTTTTGGTTGTATTTTTAGTTCAGTGCTAGTTACATAAATATATTATGTTACAGGTAGATTATCTTTCAAAGATTTCATTTTTTCGTTAAAGCAAAGTGTGGATTCTGAACAAGACATAAATGTAAGCAATAAGCATTCTGATATGAAATTAAAAACAACGTACGAATATCGCATTCCATCTTCGAAGATTTCCAGAATGTCATATTCTCATTTTTGCACTGGCACACATGAGTGTCTCGCTCATTGGACAGTGAACATTCCAGTGCTGCCTGCGGATTACAGCTGTCTGGGAACTCTGCTTGACATGGTGATCCGTATTCCGGTCCTGGAAATAGATTAATGGACAGTTTGTATAATACCACGCTTCGAGTACATTTAAATATTATTATGATTTATCTAAAGTCTCATTACCAAATTGGTATTATTGTTACTTTATAATATCATATACGCAAATCGCTAACACAAGGATATTTTGTTCCTTAGTAAATATAATAATTATCGTATAATTATTTGTTATTTTCAGTTTTTCTCATACTAATTAATGTATCACGATTAAATTAAAAGGATAATGGCATATATCTACTTACTGGGTTTACATTCGGACTTTGCTGATTCCCAAAATGTTGCTGTTTCGTTAAAACATTGGCATGATGCTTTCCCTGTCGTTTCAGATACTACACACGTCAGGAAACTATTATGGTGGCAGCTATTGTTATAATCAGAGAGACATTCTTCTCCATATTCAGGTCCTGAAATGAAAAAATAAAATTATAGTTTAGGGAGAAACAAACCAGCTTTCTACATACATTGACATATACTGTTGTTTGCGTTAGTTTTAGAAAATATATAGCAGAATATTATTAATGCGATAGCAATTCAATATTAGCAAAGCACGGTGACAAATATCGAGTCTTACTAGTTTCGCATCTGCTGTTATCGTCCATCCAGTACGTTGAAACTTCGTTGAAACATTGACAGATATGCTGCCCACTTTCATTCGAATATAAACACTTTAGTTCCGAATTAAAATGACAGCTGTCCGGAAATTGAGGGTCACAACGTTGTCTGTTCTCTGGTCCTACAAAAAACATAGCAACAATTAAAACGTGAGTTTGTGACATTTAAAAGAGTAAATTATTTTCACATATAAAGTGTAATGTATGAAGAATTCAAAGTTTTTTTGCATACGCTCAGTCAGATATGGAAATATGTTTTATGGGACTCTTAGGAACGTCAAAACTCTATACAAATACTGTCACAGTCACTAGGAGAGTAAAAATAACTCTGGTCTTATTATACAGAAGATAAAATATTAATACTTTGCTTATATATAAACGCTGGAGTTGATTTTGTATTCTACATTTTCACACAGGTTGTAGCTTGCAAAAGAATCCAAACTAGCTGATTTATAATAATATTATATATTCTAATATCTCTCATACTAACTCACAACCAACACGATAATATACTTGAAATGTTTTTACTTACTGACAGAACATTCCGAAATATTTGATTCCCAGAACGTAGACGTTTCGTTTACACACTGACATGTTGAGTTGCCGGATGTTTCGTCCGTTTTACATTGAAGGTGATTGTTATATACACAGCTGTTTGGTAGGTCCGGTTTACATTGATCCCCGTACTTAGGTCCTGGTATTTACACAAATACAAAATATCTTTACTATATAATACACTATTGGAATAACATGTCGAAATGTTATTGTATACGGAATGAAAATACAATGTATCATAAATATCAGTTTCGATTAATAAAATTATTTGAGTAAGATAAAAGTCAAGACTGTAAGAGGGATAAAGCAAAGATCCTTGGACAATCTTGATCATGTTACAATTTAGACATTACATTTATCGTATACAGAGTACAATGAGAATTTTCAATTCGAAAAAAAGAATTGATGGCGTTCGTGAGAAGGCAAGTATACTTCTGCGGTACCGACGTTGCTGTTATTGATATGTCTTTTAAACGGCGTACTTCTTTTCATTGACAAACGAAACAATGCGTTATTTGTTTTTCTAGATACAATGTATATCTATAATTAATGTTTGATAATTAAACTTTTATTTATTTATAAAACAAATATTTCGTTAAAGTAAATATAAACATTTGTACATACTTGAAACACATGATGTCGTCTTCTTATTCCAGAAGGTGTCATTCTCATCTTTACACTGACATGTAAAATTTTCAGAATTAGAAGAAGGTAAACAGCTTAAATCTGAGTTATGCCTGCAGCTATCAGTGTAATCGGAATTACATCGATCCCCATAGTGTGGTCCTGTAAATGATACAAATATATAAATAATTAGAGCATTAAAATGTAATAATGATTCAAAACTCTTAAACATAAGGTATCACCAATATTGAACAAGTCAGCGGTGATAGTTAATAATGGAAAATAACTAAGTGGTCCATATCAAGCAGTTTTGACTGCAGTTTAGGCCAGCAGATATAACGTTCAACTCACGCGTTCAGTATGAAAATATAGAGACCGAAGTATTCTTATTCATGCCGTGACAGGTCTTACAAAATAGGAAAACGTTGAAGAAAAAAATCTATAGCCTGTTCAATTATGCAAAGCAGTCAGAGTTTCTTAAAATACGGATCAGAATTTCTTGACAAAACAAGAGCCCCGGTTAATACTTGGCAATAGCGAGGTCTCGGGATACAGTGAGAACCAAAGTAACACAAATGTCTGAGTACCACTGTAAGGTCAATTATTTCTAGTACATGTACAAAAGCAGTTTATCTTACTCTCGCTGTAATATATTCTATTTGGGACACGCTAAAGTCGTCCGCTATTTCTAACTGTATTCTAAATTTGATCTTGACTTATTTCTGATATATTTATACTTACGGGGAGAACAGTAAAGTGTGGCACCGTCCCAAAAGGTGTCATCTTCGTCCGCGCACTGGCACGTGTATCGACTCGTGTTACCTAAGAGCACACATTTGAGGTCCGACCTGTGCTGACAGCTATTCAATAAATCTGGACTGCAGTCAGAGCCGTATTGAAGTCCTGGTAAGAAACAACCAAGGGATGGTCTTATGTAAAATATAGGTATTCAGAGCAAAGCAACCAATAGACAAACTTGTTTCATAGATTAAATGTTAAAAAGAGGTTAGAAAACACTTGAGGAACTGCGTTTTGACGTCACAAACATTTTAAATTGTGTATGTGGTATTCCAAAAAATCGAAATTCACTGTTAATAAGGACTGTATATAGATACTCACGTGGTTTGCATTCAGTTGATGTGTGGTCCCAGTAAAAGGTGGTCTCGTTTTCACATTGACACGTGGACTTATTCACATGTTCTAATGTCACACATTGCAGTTGATCATTGAAGAGGCAGCTTTCAGGATGATCTGGGTGACAGCCGGATCCATAATGCGGTCCTGTATGATTGAAATACATAGACTGATTAAACATTTTACAAGTGCTATGATTACTCAATATGAATAAATGAGGCCCAGTAGAGTGGATTATTACTGTGTATTCATCTTGTCTCATGAACTCGATTTATTGAAATTTCTCCATAATTTCGCAAGATAATTTCACAGGTGAAATCTTGTTTAACTACGCTTTCTATCCAATTCATTCTGAAAAATTAAAAAAGGCAGAATTTTAACTGTATCTCTATTAAACTTCTAAGTCCTTCAAACTTACTTTTTTTTAAATTATACTGGTTGTATGTCGAAATATTATTTAAATACATCATTTTCATATTTGTATGTTGCCTGTGATGATTCGACAAGAGGGGTAAATTAATATATATGTATGACTCAGATAACTATGTTAGATATTTACAGAAATTTCGCCAAAAGGATATCAACTAGAAAAAGTTGTGTGGAGTTGGGTAAAGAAAGATCGAATCTTACGATGACTTCATTATTAACTTAGCTAATTCAAACTGTTATAAAAATCCATCCTTCTATGAACAATATTCAACCTTTATATGATAGTAAAGAAGTATTATAGAAAACCAAAATAAAAACTTCTTGTTAGGAAGGACTTTCTCACATATTAAGTCTTGACGTATGAAAAAAACATAAAAATATACATTAAAAGTTAATTAAGTACTTACGTTGTTTGCATTGCGACGTAGACGGATCCCAAAACGTAACATTTTCATCTGAACACAAGCACACGTGATCTCCAGTGCCTGTCTGGATACATTCGAGATCGGAATTAAACAAGCAGCTGTCAATTAGGTTAGAATCGCAGACTTCGCCATACTTCGGTCCTACAAAATAAGATATGTAGCAATTTGTAAAATAATGAAATCTAATAAGATTCTATTTTTATGATTTTTTTCTTTGTCACAAAAAAAGCTTAAGGCCATTTTATATTAATATGCATATATTAACAACTCAACTTTTGTTTTATTAAATGCTACCAAAAAAAGCACGTTTGTATGAATGTTAAACAGCACCGATATGAACATGTTTACGCAGCGATCTTACAGATGACACCATTAGAGAGATAACTCTTTCAGCCTGGTGATATACTGACATCATTGTATTCTGCTAGCATATAATCAAGTCGTAGACATAATAGTATCACAAATAAATATCCTTTTCGAGCGAAGTTATTTTATAACAATAAGTTGTTTCCCCCTGCTTACTTGGACTACATGTCTGCATTGTAGCATCCCAGTAGGTGATGTCCTCGTCTTTACATTGACAAGTGTGATTGCCTGATGATTGTGTAAGGCTACATGTAAGCTGACCATTATACAGACAGCTGTCAGACAATCCAGGTTGACAATGTGCTCCATATGAAGGTCCTGAAATGGACATATGTTACTTTTTTATTGCTACTTTATCTAATTAAATTTAGCAAAAAAGTGCCTTAAATAAACATCCTCGTAAACACGCAGCTAGTCACATATTTGCTCAAGCATATTCAATAACAAAGATACTGATAGAATGGGACCTTGGTGATGGTCTTGTTCATAATGTTTAAACTCGATATAATCTTTTCGTGTAAGATGAACGTCGATGTTTCTTTGCCAACCAATACATCATGGAGGTAGCTGGATGATATCCAAGTGATCTGAAATACACGCTTATTGTAAATACTCCTGATATTGATTAAAATGATGTTTTCAATATATTATTCCCCAAACACATTTTTACATGATTTCCAGATAAAACCTCCAAAATTACATTTTTTTTTACAGAAATAAGATACTAAATCAAACATTGATTCTTACGTGGTTTGCATGCCGATTCATCTTCGTCCCAGAAATAGTTGTCCTCATCTTTACATATACACGAATAGTCCCCGCTTTTATCAGACTGCATACAAACTAAATGTGAGTTATATTTACAGCTGTCCACAAAGGTAGCGTCACATTTATGTCCGTATTCAGGCCCTGTAAGGCAAAAACGATTCCATATGTGAATCTTTTCGTATATGTGTTAGAAACAAAAGATAAAATTTCATAAGTGGATGATAATCGAGACCTTTTAATTACTACATAAATAATATATTTATTTAACCAACATTCAAATAATGTCTTTAAATGTGTATTTGTGTAGTTTTTGTATCACATCATTATATAGGGTTTATGCTCTAATCATTTGAATCATATTTTAACAAAACCATCAATCAATCAAGCAAGCAAGCATATGTCAATCATCTATTGTTGCATTTGATAAAAATGTGTTTCCAAACTGCACTCACTTGATTTGCATTGTAATATTTGAGGATCCCAA
The DNA here is from genome assembly GCF_002113885.1 of Mizuhopecten yessoensis. Lineage (NCBI taxonomy): Eukaryota > Metazoa > Mollusca > Bivalvia > Pectinida > Pectinidae > Mizuhopecten > Mizuhopecten yessoensis. The sequence continues at coordinate 525,674 of NW_018403342.1, read as the reverse complement.
AAGGTGGTTCTTTCGTCAGCACATTCACATCTAAAGCCAGCAGCATTGGTTCCGGATGAACATAGGAGTTCTGACTTTGGCTGGCAACTTCCAGGAAAACCAGAATCACAGGTGGTTCCGTACTTGGGTCCTAATCAGAGCAGATACCATATATCAAAAGAAAAGTTATTTCTATATGATTCAAGTTGAAGTTGAAAACTTGTGCTTTTTATAGTGTCTTCGTGTCTTCTGCTGAATGTTTTTAAGTACGTAACGATATGGGAACTCGGAGTATTTTGAAAACAAATACTTAAGTCGTAGTCACTATCAGGATTTGTTTTCTAATTTTAGCTTGAATTATATACAGCTGTTGGAGTAGAGAGCTTTGTATTAACAATTATAACCAATCCTTACTTTCTTTGCATATTGTGTCGTACGAATCCCAAAACAGTATGTTTTCATCTTCACATCGACAGGTGTGTTCGTTTGATGATCCTACTTGCAGACATTTCAGCAGAGCCTGTCTTTTACAGCTGTTTGGCAGATCCGGGTTACATGATTGTTCGTATCCAGATCCTAGTAATCAAATGTTGCTCATATGACAAAATGAACGTATTTAAATAGTTGCAAATGAAGAATGAACAGGTTTCCTTCATATAAAAATAAATTGTTCTATCATACACATGCTTTATAATAATATATCGATGGGCTATCATGTAAAAGAAACGAACAATAAGGTACATCTGTACAACTGTATTTGCATTTCAATAACATCAAAGTGAACATGTATTTCTTATTTTGTAACGTTTGCTATTGTGTTTAAAGCGGAAGATAAAAAAAAAATGTATATGTGAAAGTTAGAAACGTTTACTTGTTATTATCTTTTCAACACAATTTGAGTACATTTCTATTATCTTAAGAATAGCACGGTTTGTCTGTGCTCGAGTAAACCTACTTGGTCTACACTGGAAGGTGGACGAATCCCAGTATAGTAGACTTTCGTTCCGACACCGACATGTGGCGCTTTTACCATTTCCATTTTCTAAACATTTCAGATGGTCATTGTGTTTACAGCTTTCTGGCAACTCCGACTTACAGGCACCATCGAAATCGGGCCCTGTGAATAATAAGAATCATAAACACCATTAAAATATAAAACATTTGTATAGCGACCTATAATTTTTTGCAAAATTACTCTCAGGCGCTTTACAGCACATGAATAATGGTATTTCTATAGTTACAGTTTTAAATAAATGCATACAAATCGTCATGTTACATCAGGTAAAACGATGTATATCGCCATATGCATATAGATATTTAGATGTACAGAGTGGTGTGTGCATGATGTCTGCACAAAAGAGCCTTAAATGCAGACGTAAAAATGAGGGTCTTTACATCCTTCTTGAATTTAGCCATGCGTGTTCTGATCATTTGAAAAAAACTTCACACACTATTGAAAAGATCCTAATGATAAATTTATTCAAAAGGAGTATATGACGCACTTTAAAATGTATGGTAGTGGTAGCAACGTAGCCATGTCTATATCATGATTAGTATATTAATCAAAAAAGATTATTTGAGTACTTTACCAATTTGTTAAAAATGCGTCCGAATGTCAGCTTCAATTAAGTAGTTATTTCTGTGTCGTAGGTAACAGGTAAAAATATACGTGTACGTGTAGGTAGGATTTCCTCGTCACGGAAGAGACAGTTATGCAGATGTGCTATTTTATTCGCTTTGAATTGTAGATCAGTTGGAACACAGTACAGAGGACAATAACATACCGTATCATTAGCTAATGCAAACATGTGATGGAGTATTTTCTTTGTTGGTTGAAACACAAAAACGTCTGAGTTGATTTACTTACTTTGTTTACACTGCTGCGCAGATCCATCCCAGAATAAACTACCTTCGTCAGTACATCTACATATAGGTCTCCCAGAAACGCTGTCCAATAGACACTTCAGATGGGTATTACTCTTACAGCTGTCGGGGAAATCAAGCTGGCATTCCGATCCAAACTCAGGCCCTATATTATACATCATAATTATATTGATATATTATAAAAAATAGACTGTAAATTGTTAATACACCATTTTTCATAATTCATGTTTAATCATTTCATACTGATATATGGCATTGACTACACAGTTTGTGAAACATTTTAAAGTCTCCTATAAGACCAAACACTACAACGTCAGGGAGTTAGTCTATTTTCTATTATTGAAGAGAGCTTAAGTAACACTATTATTTCTATCGAAATTAATTAGCATAATAATACATCAAGGTAAATAATATATAGAGGACATTTTCATTAACTTGAGCATATACAATGCATTTCATGGAATTTAACATAAACAATAGTAGACAATGTAATCAACTATTTATATTCTTTGAAAATAAATGAGCTTGGGGATTTGACTGAACGTATAATCAATCAAGATTGATACAAATGGGTTCGCGTTAATACCAAATACAGTGTATTATCAAATACTTGCTAATTGGGAGAAGGATACAGACGAGTTTTGATTGTTTCATTATATTTTCGTGATGCATTTAGTTTACATATTTTCTATCAAACATAACTTTAAATTAAATCATTATTTACTTACTTGTTTTACATTCTGACGCAATCGAGTCCCAGAACATAACAGTTTCACCCTTGCACATACAGGAGAAATTGCCAGGAGAGGTTGAGGGAAGACACTCCATTCCAATATACCCCTTGCAACTGTTTTGCATGTTTGGATTGCAAACATGATTGTATCCTGACCCTGCACAAATGATTAAGAAAATTCAAATTTTATTCAAAAAGTAATTCATTCGATTCTCATGCAAAGTAGAGTGAAGCCTCGTTGAAGGTTTTTCTTTACCACTTTTTTTTTGAAATATTCTACTTGGTTTAATATTAAGCTTTGACAGAAAACAAGTTTTCTTGCCTTCTTGACATTACGTTTCATCGGTTTTGTATTAAATATATAACAACATATTTTGCAGTATTTAGGAATTTGAAACTGGGAAGTTTTTTGTTCAATTGATGATTTACAATTACTTGCAATTCCTTTACAATATATAATACATAAGAAACTAAAATTGTTCAACGCCTTACTAGGTTTACACATATTTGCGTTGGTATCCCAGTAAAACCCGTCTTCATTTTCACAGCGGCAGGTATGTGTATTGGTGTTGACTTCGAGTAGACATTTCAGGTTAGCATTATGTAAACAACTCATTGGAAAACTGCTATCACATACACCGTTGATCCCTGGTCCTGCACAGTATACAAAACGTTTACAAGAACACCGTCATTAAGAACAGACAAAAATGAAAAAACAAAACTATTATTTGATTGGCGTTTACGTATATCTGTATTTCTAAACACATAAATTACCATTTATTCGAAATAATAATAGTTAATTCCCGTTTGTTATACTGTTTCCATCCGTCAATATTTTGTACAGAAATTGTTATCATGTAAATATTTGACATTAACTTGAAAAACATTCCCTTCATATACTGAATTTAAATTTACATTTTGCTTGTTCAATGTTTTAAAAAAGAATTAATAGGATATAACTGAATATAAACATAATTTTAATTTCTCATTGAAAGAATTGCACCAGAATACCAAAATCGTTCAACATTTTTAGCTAACAAAATCAACAAAGTTTATATGAAAATACCTAAGAAAAACCGTTTAGCAGTTTGAAATACTGCTTTGGCTTGTATAAGCTTGTTTACGCTACTCATCATTTCTGAAAATAAATAATGAACTAATTATTATAATAACTATGAAGAACTTACGCTGTTTACAGCTGAGTTCAACAGTGTCCCAGAACTGGTTGATCTCGTCACTACACCGACAAACGTAATCGAATGATGATCCGTTCTGCACACATTTCAGTTGGTCGTTGTACATGCAACTGTCGACTAGTTCTGGTGTACAATTTTCACCGTATTCTGGTCCTGTGTGTTAACAATATTTAGGTAAAATACGGTTTAAAAAGGACACATCTTGGTTTTTTTTGGAAATTTACCCCCTTTATCCTGTACAATGGAATATGGTAATTTCATTTGAATACAAAAACATATTTCGAATCACATGGACCTCTTCTTTTGTATTTCACATATGATTAACATCATATTTTCAAGTAAACATAATTGTAATTCTTTGTTCATCATAATATTTTTCCTATTCGACTCTTTCAATTTACTAGTTGATTGCAATTGAGCTTACTTGTTTCACATATGGACAATTCGGGATCCCAATATATAAGGTCGACGTCTTGACAACGACATGTTGGGGCACCAGTTACTTCGGAGAGTAAGCACTGTAGATGATCATTATGTTTGCAGCTGTTTGGAAATCCAAGATCACAGCCGCCTTGAAATTCTGGTCCTGTGATGTAAACATATGATAATGACATATATTCACATTCTTAAGTATATGTGTATAGCTTGAATTTTACAGTCTATTGGACATTCCTTTTGTTTTGAAAAATACCGTAAACAGGAGTTGAGGAACACCAATAAAAAAGGAGAGAAACAGTTAACTCTCAATTTAGTATGAAACACGAGATCACAAGTGTACAGTGTGGTGTTAATAGTAGAGAGAAAAGCGCTTTTCGTACAATGTCTATCTCTCTTTGCAAAAAAGGCATATAATGTATACTGCAATTTAGAGTAAACTGATAAAAAACAAGTTTTAACCAAAGCATGGCCTGTTACAAATACCCCCGTACTACCCCTGCAGTTGAAAAATAGCCTGATGGAAGTGCGTATAAAAATGATGTAGAATAGCAATTGATCGTGGCATATGCACTCCATAAGCAGATAAGGCAGGGATGTTACTTTTTTGGAAAGGAATATTAACGCCGTGATAGTGTTACAATAAAAGAGTCTACACACTTGTTTTACAGTCGGACTTGGTAGGGTCCCAGTAGGTCGCATTTTCATTCAAACACTGACAGGAATGCATTCCTGTGACACGGTCAGGGAGACAGGCTAGTTCAGCATTGTAGGTACAGCTATCAACGTTTGAACTATCACAAGAATCTCCATACTCTGGTCCTGTACGGGATGTACATAGCATATTTTAATACGGTTTCAACTTAAGTTTTTGATGCTTTCGATAACATACCTAATTTGTTAAATCAAAATAAATAAATTTACGGTCAAATCTTTTAGTTAAAATTGTCATGAGCTAATCTTAAATAATCATAATTTTATTATTTCACAATTAATGAAGATATTTAATATGTTTTTTTTTATGTATGCATACTTTTCAAACATTGCGATATTTCTTCATTCCAGAACAATTGGCTTTCATTGACACACTGGCAAACAGATTCATTGGTCGTTGTCGAAAATATGCATTCGAGTTGGTCTTTGTAAGCACAGCTGTTAGGGAAATCAATCACACAAGCTCCACCATACGATGGCCCTTGATATTTGCAAAAAAGAAGGAAGAACAATTAACATCAACATTAGTGTTATTGTTGATGTTAATAACAATATACTATCACAATATTGGTTTGTTAATGTATGTTGCTATGCCACACACGCTTGGTTTGACTGTTTCATCAATAAATTAAAAGCATGCATTTTGGAGGTTTTGAGGTTGTTACATAAATCACATACATATATAGGCGCCATATACAACACCACTATTGGGTTAAATAAGAATTACAACTTACATAACGCAGCCATAATACAATGTACAGTATATTAAATTTTGTTTCACGTAGCTGGAAGATTTTTAATCAAAAACACATCTACATTCAATGAAAATAAGGTTTTATTGCTAGTCGCATTGACCGTATCCTTATAAATTCTAAACAATTATTTTATCTGATTCATACAATATCATTAAGGAATTGTTGTTCTTTTTGAATGATAGATCTTTTTCCTAATTATATTTTATTTTAATTTTCCGCATATTTTTTGCATAACATTTGTTACTTTAAACTTCAAAATGAAATTTGAGCATATCATTAATAATGTCTATTTGTCAGGAAGTCACATACTGCTGCAACATGTTCTAGATAATGCTAGTTCACACCTATTTAATCAGAACGTTTACAAATTATTTTTGTGATTGATTCGTTCTTTATTGGTATGTGTCAGTGCATTATATTTCAATACTAAATATATTCCTTTGTGATTTTTTTAATTTTACAAAACTAATTAGCTTTGCTAAATTTTTATCATTGGAGTATATTTTCTTATTACAATATGTCTTTCAATTTCCTTCCTTACTGCAATTTATTTCTTCACTCATGATATTCCAAATTCAACAAGATTGCTCTTTTTTTAAACATATCAGATCTAGAGCAAGATATATAAGCGAACTTTGTATTGCTCATCGATGCTGAATGTTTAATAAACTTATTTTATACACCTGTATTTAATCAATGACGTTTGGTACCGAAAGAAATGAATAGTATACTTACTTTGTCTGCAGTCATTTGTAGTGCTATGCCAGAAGGAGTTTGATTCGTCTGTACACTGACATGTTGACGTGTTTGTGTCTACCGACAACACGCATGTTAAATACGAATTGTGATTACAACTATCCGGGGTGTTGCTATCACAGCTATCACCGTATTCCGGTCCTGAAATAAAGTAGATACATGTCACTAATCTAAGTGTGCATAATTTCTACACCAAAAACATGAAGAGTGCAAGTCTATCTGTAATCAGCGTGTGTATAACATGTGTGCATGCATTTAAGTGCATATGAGCAATATCACGTGGAAAGTGCATAGCGCGCCGTCGTCCCTGATGTCAGATCGTCTGGTGTAAGGATTATCATTTAATTTAGTATCCGGTTTCCGCCCTGTAAAAAAGATGTATGAATGTACAATAACATGACGACAACACACACCGTGAACTTATTGTAGTATTTTCAGCGTGTAAGATAACAGTTTAGGGTGAAAGCTATGGAAAGTGCATTGCATGAACGTGCTTTTTATTGCAAAAAAGGAATACTAAAAAGAAACTTATAGTTGATAGCATGTAATGAAATGTACAATGATTGTTTTAAAATAATGTATATGCATTTAAAGTTTGATAGGAATATGTTAACATTTTGAAGATATGAAACCCCATTTAAATTTATCCTTATTTGATGATTCACCAAATCACCTTTTAGAGAGTTTGGAAGAAACTGAGTTTTATGAATAATAAAGCAATACTAATATCATGCATTTGAACTATTATATTGACAAAAGGAAAAAGAATATTATTTTATAATCCTTGGTTTTTAGCTTGTTCATTATGCATTTTTACAAAATTAGTTTTGACCAAACGTCGACACAGTCGTTTTTTTGCAGAGGTAAGATGTTGTGCTGTCTATGGGTATCTGTCATGGCAAATAGAAATCGGAAATCCTCGGTATTTTCCGTCAAAGTTTCAATTTGAAAACACGATATGATTGTTTTCCGATTACTCTAACATAATGGCTGAAGGACCCGAACAGTTTTCGATTGAAAACATTCAGACATAATAGTAACCGGTGTAAGAATTTGATTACAACATTTTAAGTTGATAGATTTTAAGAGAAGCTGTGCAACTATTATGAAACTATACTTTTATTTTATCATGCAAAATTGTGTATATCAATATTAACACGTATTACACAATGGTGACCCTCGTGCGCATGCGTTGCTACCTTACACGCTGTATACCCTGAATACAATTCATTACAAATACATCAACATTAAATTCATTATGAAATACACTGCTTGTTAATTATGATGGACATATGTAAATGATTTTTAATGATGTGAACAAAGTGTTATTGAATTAGTTCACAATTTTAGTTGACAACTGGACAATTTTTAGTTGACATGACATTTCAATAAAGCTCAAAGCATCATCCTTTTTTCTCTTTGTTAGTTAACCAGACAATATTAATACATCAGTAGACATTTAGGATGTGAGTTAATTGGTATGCACCCAAAACAATAAAACGTTTTCTCGTTAAAATTCACGTGAAACACGTAAGTCACCCATTTTTGAAATATCAACATCACAACCCCGTGTCTTGGTTTCATCACTTACTGTCTTCGCATTGAAAGTGAATACTATCCCAAAAGGTGGCATTTTCACTCTCGCATTGGCAACTATAGTTACCAAAGGACCCGGATGGTAAGCATTTTAATTGGTCTTCAGGCTGGCAACTCTCTCGATAATCAGAGTGACAGTTTTGTCCATAACTTGGTCCTTGTAAAAAAGAAAAACAAACAGAGTGTTCAGTTACAAAAATAAATGATTCACCATATTAAAAACAATGCAATCAAATCGTAATTCAAAGGTGTGCATATTTGATTGATACACTATTCAAAATAAAAAAAGCAAAACAATCACAAAACCAAACTCTTACGATGGTTGTATTGATTTGGAAATCAATATGTACAGATTGGATATTCATTTCTGAATTTCAATGTACTGTAAAAAAGAAACCTATATTTTCCAGTCTTACATTCTTACATGTATAATTTGAACTTATTAAAAATTCAAACTTATTTTTAAACAAAAATTATAACAACATATAAGCGCATGTAATAATGAATGAAAATCTTACTTTTGTCGCATGTCTTCGTGACAGGATTCCAAAACGTCCCCCTTTCATCTTGGCATCGGCAAATTGTTAGATTTTGAAATAAGACGCATTTTAATTGGCCGTCATGTCTACAGCTTTCTGGAAAGCCCAGGTCGCATTCACCGCCATACACTGGTCCTGTAAAATACATAGATAAACACGAAATTTTATATTTAATAAGTAAAAAAACTGTACATAAAATGTCCAGTGATACTGTGAGAATAATGAGAACTGAAACGTAGTGGCGAATCTTGATCTATAAAGTCTGGTGATGTAATCCAATATAGTAGAGAAACATGATCTGTAATGAGTAGTGATGTCGGCAATAAAGAATGAAGCAGGGTCCGATTTCTAGTGTATCATGCAACAAAGTATGGAAAAGCGTGTAAGCTATTAAGAAATGCCGATAGTGTAGAAACAAATGTCAAATGTCTTGTGATGCCTGGAGATATAAAATATTAATATCTGTAAACAAAATACACTATGGCAGTGTAACAAACAGCGATATGGTCTGGAAACGAAAACATCAGCATCAGTGCAAAGCTAGAATTCACGCTTTTAATAGAAATTCTATTACACCAATCGTTGAAAATATGTACCGATAGAAAAGGTTTTATATAAACCTTTAACCTTTCTCTGTAATTCAGCATACGTTTTGGAACAATTACGGTATTGGTTCGAATTATTTTAACATTTAATTACATACAGGAGACAATAGAAGACGAAATTACCTTATATATTGTAACACAATGAAATATTAAGTTTAATTGGCTCTCTGCACCGACATACACACATTTGAATATGTGCTTCCTTCGTATTTCTAACAATTATTTTATTACCTAAATTTATTAGCTACATGTACCTACAGACAATGCATATTGCAATGATTATAATTTCGTAAACAGATTAATAAACAGGTATTAATGAAAACGTGTTGCACTTGTCGCTATTTCTTTCTTTGAACAACAATCATTCATGTGATAAAAGGAATACAAATTAACACATTTGAATTTCTACTTTCCGTTTCTTGCAATTTCTGAGGTTTATCTTACGTGTCTTGCATTGCTGAACCTCATTATCCCAGTACATCAGTTGTGTGTCTAGACATCTGCAGGTATAGTTCTCTGATGGATCCGACGGTAAACACTTCAAGTCATCGTTGAATTGACAGCTGTCGAGATGCTCCTTGTCACAATTATTTCCATATCCGGGTCCTGAAAAATAGTTATGTGACAAATCTTAAATGCCTTTTCTGTTCGATACCAAATATTTATGTTACCTTGCGTTCAACAGATTCAGGAGACCTCTTTGCACTAATGCTAGTTTCCATACCAGTTAATGAATATATGATTAATCTTTCGAGCAAATGAAAAGGTCGGCTGTGTCAATTTTGATGTGATACGCAACCATAAGACTAAAAGTGCATGCCCATGATGTTGTGTATTACAGGAATGTTTTTGATAGGATAATGTTCCTGTTTTAAATGAACTCCGCATCAATTTTCAAAGCGTCTCTTGCATATATTGCTAATGCACGTGTAATATTTCGTATTTTTGCTTCCTGTTCAATGCGAAATGATGACTTTGTTTAAGACAGACTGTAATGTAGAAGGTAAAAAGACCAATGAAATGTTATATATCTTAAACATACAATGACGAGATCCGAACTCGAAATTAAAAACAAAGAAAACAAATTGCATTTAATGTGTAGCACAGAAATGATGAATTATAGGGCTCATACTTGTATAACATAAATACAAGGTACCAGTGCACCATTCAAATACATACTTGTTTTGCATTTTAGATTGACGAAATCCCAGTACGTGCCTTCCTCAGTCTCACATTGACAAGTGGAATTTCCATCTGGTCCGTGTGATACACATGTCAGGTGAGCCTTATGCATACAGCTTTCCGGTAAGTCTGAATAACACCTGGAACCATACTTCGGTCCTGTAGGTTAAAGGTACACAAACTGTCAATACGCGTGAATGTAGTATATATCGATCTACTATCCTAAACTCTTACTGGTTAGCAATTATACATTAAAATTTTATCTGTTCGACATCATTTATTATTTTTTTCATATTTCATATACAATTTTATACACATACATTGTGGTAAACGAATTGATATTTCTCCAATAACCTTCATATTTTCATTATTGCTTTTACCGGCCATAATTGTGGTACCTTAACTTTGATACACATGAGTTATGTGTGATAATGTTTTTTCTCCAATAATTGGTATAGGCCTCAAAGCTGCCCAGCATTGATTTTTCGACAGTGTGTAATAGCATCGCTCGACATGACGTCACCTTTTAGTTATTTGCTTTCATCTAATAAAAAGATTAAGAAACGATCAAATATTTGGATGATTTCAATTTATATCAATGTTCCACTGTATCTTACTTTTATTCATTATAAACTATAATAAATTGTCACTCGTTGGATTAATGTCCTCATGTATTCAGTATATATTGGAATTACAGGATAATACTCACGTTCTATACAGCTTGCTTGTTCCGAATCCCAGTATGTTGTAGTCTCATTCAAGCACTGACATATCGATATATTTCTGTTATTAGCTGACGTCACACAAGACAAATCAGAGTTATGTGCACAGCTTCCGGGGAACATAGGATCACACTCAGCCCCGTAGTCCGGTCCTGTTTAAGTGCATGATTTGCCGTTTAAAGTGATATTTTATTAAAAGGCGATAAAACATTTAACTAGTAACAATATATGTTTATACTATCAGTATATTCTTTGTTCAATGAATGGAAATATCTAATTATAAAATATGTACGTACTCTTCCTGCAAAGTGAGGTGGTTTGATCCCAATATGTTGCCACCTCGTCCTCGCACTGACATGTGTGGTTGCCAAAGGAACCAGATGGTAAACATTTTTGTTGGGAGTTGAACTGACAGCTGTCTGGGTATTTACCAGGACAGGACTGACCATACACTGGTCCTAGGGTAAAGCGTTTAAAACAAAGCGATAAAGTAAGAGTCTGATGAAGGTATAACAAGTGTAAATTGCCAATTAAAAAATTACATTTCGCCTCTTTTTCATCACAAGAAATAATCAATAAACATATATTCTATAACACTAATTAAATACGCCAAAATGTATGTATATTCTTATAACTTCGCATTTTATCACATTTGGCAAATCTTATTGTGTTTAGGACTTAACTTAAAGCGTCCAGTTTTGAAATAATCGAATAAAATGAAACTTACTTTCACTACATTCAGTAACAACCGGGTCCCAGTAAGACATCAGTTCATCAGCACACTGGCACATTGACGTGTTTGTGCCATTGAGTGAAACACACTTCAGATGTGATTTGTGGACACAGCTTTCCGGTAGTTGGAGGTCACATGTTCCAGCGTATCGCGGCCCTATTGAATTGTAACGAATGCCGTGGTCATGATAAATATACTTACATTTGTATGATAGGATAGGTGTTTTCACCTTTTTTGTTTTGAAATATGATGCGATGTAAAGTAACGCATCATATCAAATCTTAATCATGATATTCAAAGGAAAGTTTATAATAGCGTACATGTAGTTATAAATTAAGTCACAATACTTGATTTTTACTCTTGCTTATGAACCTAATTGGGTAGATAAAGATTAGACACATAACTCACTCTTGTTACAAGCTTATTTATATATATTTAACGGCATCAATTAATACAGTTACTGATATGACGAGGTAGATGAACAATTTGTCACGTGACTCACTTTGTTTACATTCGTTTACTGATCCATCCCAGTAGGTTATGTCTTCATGCCTACACTGGCACACAGTAGTGTTGGTAGTCTCTGAAGGAAGGCATGTCAGTTGTTTGTTGTAGGAACAGCTATCAGGGTATTTAGAGTCACATTTACCTCCGTAGTATGGTCCTGTAAGTTGAAGACGTCATTACAGTGATAAATAAGTAGTCAGAAAAGGTAAGATATTCGGAAAACATTTACATATTACTGTTTACAATGTAATACGATAGATTAGCAATACTTTAGGGGTTTATGATATATTTGTGGTAAAACAAAATCGTTAAGTAGATAGACGTCAGGCAGAATGACCCTTTCCTAACTTCTACTGCTAAAGGAAACAAATTGTCAGACCGTTATTTTGTGTCTTCGGCATCTAGAATATTAATAAAATCAATATGGTTGTCTTGAAGGGAAGGGATATGCAAATTATTTTGATTTTATAACAAATATTTCTGAGATCAACAACATATTCAAGCATTCACAGGAGTCGATTATTATTAACTATATAATAATGCGTTATATCATTTACTTCAGGATTGGTTGTCATATTTCTGACATGCATTGGTGTGTAACATACATTGGCTTTTACCTACATATTGAATGGTGGACACCAATGCATGTCAAAAATATGACAACCAATACTTATATTTACATTTTATGTTAATCAACTTACAGTTCACGCAGAAATAAAGACATAATATTAGTCTGAACACATTTCAACGTCAGGGTAAATCCATACAGAGAACAGCCACTAGTTGACAGTGGAGCAGTGCAATCTCCAACGTTACAGTTATGACGTCATAAGCATAGCGACGTCAGAATAGCCCACTGTATGTTATACGGAAATAACATACATTGGGCCCGGTAGAAACATCTAGGCTCTGTGCAGTGGAAATGTCAATATTTATATATAATTCATTCCTGCACATACCTTTATTCACCTTGTAAGTTGATAATCTGTATTATCAATTTACCTGCATCTTTCCTGATACATGAAAGTTATTAGGTTCGCACATGTTTCAGTCATAGAGAAGGATCTTGTATTATACGTACTGATTTTACACTTAGATTCATTGTTGTCCCAGAAAGCTTGTGTCTCATTCGGGCACTGGCATGAAGATACATTTCCGTTAACTGTGCATACTAACTCTCCGTTTATCTCGCAGCTGTCCTTAAACTTGATATCACATCCATCCCCATAACGTGGACCTGTTATTTGAGATGTCAAAATAACATTTTTTACACGCATCAATATTTTCATATATTTCTAATTTGTTCTCATATTATCAGTCATTCACCAAAAGATACCATTATGAAGTCCAGTCTCCTATACATGTACGACGTGCAAATTAACGTATATAACATAAAGATATAAAAGATACAAATCCAAGTTTTTATGGAAATGTTACTGACTTCCATATCGCCATTGTTTGTCCAGCCATTCAACTTTCGCGACTACATATATGTACATATTTTCGCAGTTTTGCATCACATCACTTATGTAAATATACAATGCAAGCCATGCATTTTACGTCTGGATACGTCTTTTTAATGCATTTCTAAATGTACAATTTATTAATATGAAAATTTGTATCTCGCGATGGTTCAGTAACACTTACGTTGTTTACAGATAGATTCGGATGTATCCCAATAGAGTTGTCCCTCGTTTGTACACTGACAGACGTAAGACCCATTCTGTCCTGACGGTAGGCATGACAATTGTGAATTGTGCAAGCAGCTGTCCGGATATCCCGAGTCACAATCTGTACCATATTCTGGCCCTGGAATACAAATATATAACTAAGGTTATTTTTATTTGTCATTAAGAGAGCTAGATAAAGCAACTAAAGTTTACATGTAACAATAGTTTTACACTTGATTTTCGAAACCTCCCTATCTTCCCTAATATATGCAAAAAAAGTCCATAAGGCTGCACAATACTTTGTTACAAGAAATAAGGTTAATAAGCTTTATTTGAAAAGCATTTACATATTTATTTGTTTGAAAGATTTACATTTTGGAACTTTAATTTTTACTTTGTAATTTTGATAAAAATTAATACTTGTGTGATGAAGAAGAAAGTACCTTAACGTGCCATTCACGCTAATACAATTGTCCCGAATTCAACATCTTTTAAACTAATCAATGTTAATGCTAAATATATAGCGATTACGTTAAGTTTGTTATGCATAAACAAAAGTTAAAATATTGACTTTGCTACCATATGTAGTAGCTGTAGACAATTTCCACAGTACACGATATGCTACAGACACAGTAGCTATAAAAAGATATAATTGTGACACAGCGTGGCTGACAGTATGATGGATGATGACATATCAGACACTCCTCTTACGATCACTGATAACGTTTGACACTATATAACCATCTAAGGCAATGTGCATGAACATAAGACATATTTCGCCTTTTTTCAAAACTGTGTCGACATCGCATTGTGCATGCATTGCAGTAAAGATGGATACACCATTACATTACATATGCATTAATTTCTTGTCAATATCATTATCTGATTCGATTGAGGCCATAAGCCATGTCAGGCTAGAATGTATAATCCTTTTATGCTAAGTAGGTGAAAAGGTCATTCAGATATACAGGTAGAAGGCATTGAGTGAAAGGCGTGTCTGGTGATGAACAGGTGTGTTGTTGTTCAGTAAAATGCGTTATATTCGAGTTTTTAGGACAATTCATAGACGACAAGCCATGCTTGATGGATTTTGAAAATACAGCTTCTTGTTTTATCATGAATAATGTATTCGAATTTGAATAAAGCAAAGCAATTAATACAGTTCAAAAATATCCAATTATTTTTATCACTTTGAATGCGAATAAAAATGAACCAAAATATTGATACTTGACTAATTCAATAGCTTTCTATGTTAACATGAAATCGCCGGTAATATAGTACCCACTTAGTGATAAATGTAGGAAGGTAGTAATCTTACGTGTTTTACACTCCGTATCCTTCGAATCCCAGAATGTAGAATTTTCATGTTCGCATTGACAGGTACTGTTTCCGGTGATATCGGATACTAGACATTTTAACTGGGTGTTGTGTTTACAGCTGTCTGACAATCCCGAGTCACATTGCTCTCCGTATAGTGGTCCTGCAAGTGGTAAATGCTGGTTAATATGCACTCTAATAGTACTTTCGTAAATTAAACATTAAGATGCATAAACAGTTTGTGTCCAACATTTAATAATGTTATTGTATAATTACCAAATATGAAATGTTAGGATACGATTTCTCGATAAACCATGTTTAAAACAACCTAACGATTTGTCTAATAGAGCATAACTTGTGTCTACAGTCACATATACCTTGGATACTATCTATCTATTTGTTAATATGTGTAACGGTCTGATATTCTAATTTTGTTATCTACAATGACGATTATCCATTTGAATGACCTTTAAAAATAGGTTTCACTTGAAGTTCAGCTTTGTCAAATAGATTGGTTAATTCTTGTTTACTCACGCGAGTTGCATGTCGTTTGATCTGGGTCCCAGTATGTTTTGTTCTCATGGTCACATTGGCACGTGTAATTTCCCGAATTCGATCGCAGACATGAAAGTTCCTGACCATATTTACAGCTCTCAGGGAATTTTGGATCACACTCACCGCCATAGGTAAGACCTTTACATTATACAATTTAAAACTGATAGTAAAAAGAATTGATAATGAATATTTATTATTAGGTATATCTATGTACTGTAAAGCGCTTTAGAATGGCTCATTTTAGCTAGATAGAGCGTTATATCAAACGTTGTATACTATATAATATATATGTGTCAGTCCCACCAAATCTATGCGTAAGGGAAATATCACATATAATTTCAATTAAAATTGTAAGTTTTACAGAGATATAGTCTTATGATATTTATACATAACTGTCTTTTGAACATTGCCAAACAATGTATACGATTACTATAGCATGCATGGTTTATCACAGAATATAATGAATACTGTTCCTGTAGATTATTTCGAACAATGTTTTATTCCATATATGTGTATAACCATCTTGAAAACACAACTGCATCGATACAACAAATTAAAAACACGTGTTTTTTTTAAATGAACTATAAAATGTCGAACTGTGACCTTTCTGATTTTACAATGGTGCTATAAAACTGAAACTCCTTTAAGTTGAAATCGAAATATAGATAATAAGATAGATATACATACGTTTGGTACATTTCTTGACAATAGAATCCCAGTATGTCGTTAGTTTATCTGGACACTGGCAAACTGACTGTGTTGTTTCGTTGCTTGCCGGTATACACTGTAGCTCAGACTGGTACTTACAGCTGTTAGGTTTCTCAGCGTCACACTCATTTCCGTATTCAGGCCCTTCAAATAAAAGTACATATTTTCGTCATAGGTAATCAACATGGGAAAGTTAAGGTGTGTGCTAAAGTACATGTTAAGAACAATCGTAACATTGTTTACTCATCAATATCATAAGGCGTGGTACAATTACTTTTATGTTTGAAAGTAATTAATGACAATCAGTGTGACTGACGTCTGTGTTTAAACACATATTTACAATATCTTCTCATTGATTTATATATACTTTTTTATTATTCATTATTATTTTCTGTTATTTTTTTGTATAAAAGTCACATATTAAATATACCATCGATATTTCTGTGTTGATATTGGTACAAGTCGTTATAATGATAGAATTTGATATATTATCGTGAAATATTATTAAAAGAGCCAAGCATCCAACTACTTTAAAGTAGTGTTAATTAAAAATGCATACTGGCATCAAAATGAAAAGGATAAGGACGATACGTATTATTAATTTATGGAGGCTATATACAAATATCCCAAAAAGGGAAAACATTAATTTTTAGATCAGGAAGTTTTTTTATTTAAATTCTCAAAATTAATGATCGATGTTAATGTTATACCTGTAACCTATATAAAATAAGTGTCACAAAATTAGAAAAAGAACGCCTAATTAGTGGCTGAGATGATCGGATAATATGACAGTGATGCATTATGTGTCAATCAGGAACTTACTTGACTTGCATTCAGATACAGCCTTGTCCCAATAAAGAATAGTTTCGTCCATGCACAGACATGTATGTTCCCCTGATACATCAGAAGGTGTACACTCCAGATGTGTATTATACATACAGCTTCCATTCTTGTTGCAGGATGCACCATATTGCGGCCCTGGATACATAAAACATTGATAAAGCACGCACACCAGAGAAAAAGTTTAACACGTTTAGATGAACATATTTTAAGTTTTAATTAAATGTTAGTCATGATTGTATCAAAAGCAAGAAGAATAAAAAAAAACATTATTTTGTCTGCTGAATCCTTCGGTGCTTTTACATCATGTATCAGATTATCTAACATTTTTTTATTGTCATACAAGGTGCGAATATTGCCCAGACGAATCCTTTTGATAAAGAATAATGGTTTTGATTATTAACTTACCATTTTAAATCAGAGGTTGAAAAACGCCTTTTTGCCTTAAAACTCGCAACAATAGAAACATGAAAAGGAACAAAAACATCAAGATGAACCATAACAACCAGCATGTTATGTTACGTATGACAATACTATTTTACACCCTTGTATAATATATCTTGAAAATGGTGTTGCGCTACATAATCGTACTTTTTATGCATTTTTGCTCTTTAGGTTTCCAAAAGGTCTCCACTTCGTTTGCACACTGGCATGTTGAGTTTCCTCTTCCACCAATCTTCAAACAGCGAAGGTCAGCATTAAACTGACAACTGGACGGGAATTCTGACTGACAAGGCTGTCCATATTTTGGCCCTGAGGAAAAATTGGATAATCGATCAAGTTTAAAAAAGAAAAAAAGTCAAGTAAACATTACAAAAAAAATTACTAACGTATATCAGTCTTGCAGAAAAGTCAGTTTATCAATCAGTAGTAATTCTTTTTGAGCACATTACATAATAACATGACGGGATATTTGAGTTTTCGCATGGTTTATACGACAATAATAACTCTAAAAGTTATAACTAGAAAGCCGAAGGACTTACACCAAAAAACGACGAAAAAACTAGATGGGAAATATAATGTTTAAAGGCTAAGGACACAAAAAAAACCACTTACTTGATTCACATGACTTCATATAAGGGTTCCAGAATATTTTGTTTTCGTGCTCACAGCGACAGGAATAGTTGCCACTGTTACCGATTTCTAGACACTTGAGCTGATCTTCAAACTGGCAGCTGCCTGATATTCCTTGAAGACAAGGAGATCCGTAATCTTGTCCTGTACAAAAGATAGAGTTTAAATAGAATTTTCAAAGTTAAATTAATTGTGATCTTAAAACGCATGTTAAGCTCTATATCCTTGACATTTTTGATACGAGGGTTAAACACGATATATCCTGCATATTCTGGGTCCTGTTTATTATATCTTAAATGAGTATTAAATTCGTCTTCACTTTCATGCATTCAATTTTATTAAAAAGGGGGTAGGAGGAAGAGGCAAGGGTAAATCAATATTGTCGTACTTGTTTTACACGTTTTTGTAGTGAAATCCCAGAACATGTTTTCTTCATCCGAACATCGACATGTGAAATTGTTACCAGCTGAACCGGATGGCAAACATTGAAGTTCATCTTTGTATTTGCAACTGTTGATGAAATCTGGGTCGCAGGAGCCCCCAAATTCAGGTCCTTAAAAATAATGAAAATATGATTTCAGGAAATAATCATTAATGATGCAATAAATGAGACATATGATTAAAGAAATGTAAACATGATTACATTGACAATCAAATAAATGGAGTCCTTAGACTCCAAACACGCTTATAAATGATGTGTTTGATGTTGTATTATCTACTTCTACGGAATTCGTATGAATCTACATCAGGGTTCTTTAAAAACAAACAGATTTAACAACTATGAGTTTGCAAACATATATTGCTTCCTCTTGCATGACTTACGTGTTTTACACTCCGATTGAACGGTATCCCAGTAAGAGGTGTTTTCATCTTTACAAAGACATGTGTTTTGTCCTGATTCATCGGGTATACATGCAAGATGCTCATTGTAAATACAACTTTCTTGGAATTCTGTTTGGCATTTTGCTCCATAGGCAGGCCCTAGAATATTCGCAAAAATATGTCGTTTAAAATACTGTACACCATTTTAAGCATTACAGAACATTAAACCACAGGCATTATTACAGAATGACAAAAACGGAACTTAGAACAGCAACGTCAAAGGAAGGAATTCTGAGATTATGACAATACTATGTTATAGAGCTCAAGTTGAATACCATTATGATCTTATCAATGATATTTGTTAAATCAGTCGTTACCAACCATAATACTTCAGATATACTAATTGCGACGTGTTAATTGACATCACACTGAATGTTATACATCATTTTTTAAATACGACAATTGTATGACTCTGGTAGCTTTACTGTGAGACATATAAAACACGTGGTAAAGGAACTCTGTCGAACTGCACTGTGTTTTTGCTATGTATAGTAACCTCTCTTTAACTTCCGTTTGGATAGTTTGACCATGGCGCTTCCATTGACTAGGTTGCACAATTTGTTAAAGCGAGAGTGAAGTCAAGGGTTCGAATCTCGTTCTAACCCCGCTGCAGTTTTACACTTAGAACACTGCTGTAGAATTTATTCTGTTTATTACATGTCTATCATTTTTCTTAAAAAAAAATTCAATGTGTAGTTCCTTTTCATAAAAAAAATTCAAAGCTATAGTCATGCCTTAAAGATAGTGTCAAAATGCGTAGTTACTGCTTTTGGCAGTGGTACGTAGAACCATTAATTGTGTTTAAATATATTTCTATTGCACTTTGTAGTTGTGATCAACTTACTCTGATAGCATGTCGAGTTTTCCGGACTCCAAAACGTCACTGACTCATCCTTGCACTGGCATATCGACACGTTGCGTTCATCATCCCATAAACAATCCAGCTCTGAATTTAATTGACAGCTGTCACTATACCTGGCATCACATGAGCTACTGTATCCGGGACCTTCATCAATAAATTTGTGTAGAAAAATGAGAACGTGAAATACATAGAGATCGTTACTGTAAAGTATCTTGACATTACTCTCTGTCATGTATATAAAATTAACTAGAAAAACCATACTATCCTTTTGTTTTTCATTTTACAATGATTTATTGAGCATGTTAGTAAATGATATTTTTAAATAAATCGAGTCGATTCCTGAACAATTATTTTTTCTTTCTATATTTGCATTTTACAACCTTAATTATTATTTGTAAATACTGTTTATAAAGTGCACTAGTACTTACGCTCCTGACACTTGGCCGAATCAACCTCCCAGTATAACGCTGACTCATCTGTACATTGACATGTAAATGAACCATTGTCCTTTGATAGCAGACAATTCAGCTGTGATGCATATTGACAAGTGTCTGGAAGTTCTGGATTACAAGTATCGCCGTACTGTTTCCCTAAAATATGACGAGGACATAGCATCATTTTTCAATTTAAAGTGTCTTCTTAATAACTTCCTGATATTTCAAATTCTTGAGACCTTTAAATTATCTCTCTTACAAAAGTTGTGATAATTGAAATATGTATTTTCCAATCAAATTCAAAGTACAAATAATTTCCTATTTTAATACTTAAAGATACATATAATCATTTATATGATGTGTCTAAACTGTTATTTTTTTGTATAGGTTATGCCTGTTGCCCAATTTCTTTTGTACATATGATCAGTACAATAAAATATTCTGTAATGAACCTTTTAAATGAAACTTTTGTTAAATCAAATACTTAAATCCGTTAGATTCCGTAATATTAACATAATCAATTTAGGGACAAGGTTGAGCAACAGTTATATGTACTAATCAATGGTGTAGGTTTTACCAGAAGACTGTGCGTTTTATATCGCAATATTTCTTAAAAGTTAAAATAAAATATGTTCTTCCAAAGAATGAAAATTTTCTCAAAATAATTAATGTAATGTTGGTTCTAAACAAATGAACATGTATTAATATACCATATGATTAAAAAAATAAGGATTTAAGCATGGAAATATTGTCAGATCTTTTAATAAAATTGCAAGTTGTTTTAGAAATTTAAAGAATATAATCTACGGATGGCTATTTGAAATAAGCGGATTTAACAACAACGATTGATATTAAGTACAAACATAACGAAAATTGAATGACTTCATTTAAAAATATATATATATATATAAATGTCAGTTTCATTATATGGAATAAAACTTTGATATAAGTTATACAGATACTAGGGACATATGTATATTTACTTGGTTTGCACGTGTGCACTGTATGATCCCAGTATAATGCGTCCGTATCGGAGCACTGGCACGCAAACAGGCCAGTTCGGTTTGACTTTGAACACTGTAGATAAAGGTTATACTGGCAGCTGTCTTCAAATGTTGGATCACAACTCTGCCCAAACTCAGGTCCTGGTGTTGCGATAGGAAACATTTATTTGTAGTTAAGATTCTTCTAATAGTCTCACAAGTACAAAAACAAGAAAGATGTCACATTAATCTGACATATAAGTAATTCACCTTAAATAATGATTTGATACTGTTAGCTTTTATATTGATATTTAATTTTAAAAATTAATTCATTTTTTGACATTTCCCACATAAGCATGAAATTGTCAGTCACCCGTCGAAATTATGTGGTGTCGGGGTTCTTTTTTGTAGGTTGGGAAACCATTGAAATATGTTCATCATGCTTAAATTACCCAATATTTCAATAATATAAACAGCAAAGCACACAATTTATTACAATTTATTTTCAGTCTTGTCAAATTATGCTGGAAGAGAAACAGTTCTGATAAACTGATACGGGGAATATTTTAATTATGAGAGTTAGAAAATGCTATCTTTGGTACAACACACGATTTAACTTTAAAAAGTAAAGTGTTAAGTTTAGATCATATATAAGTAGGTTTGTAACGATTAAACTAAATTCCTTTAACAGCAACGAAACATTTTAGGTAAGCATCTCGTTTGTAATGGATAGAACATAACATTGCATAACACAAAAATACCCAAACAAGATAACACTCTATAGAGCAAGTGTGGTGTTAAATTACTTACTATTGAGACACTGTTGCAGTTCAGGATTCCAGTACAGTTGTGTTTCATTTCCACATTGACAGGTAGTGTTACCAGACACTGTCGGTAAACATTTGAGATGTTCATGGTAGCTGCAACTCTCAGTGAAGTTATCATCACAGTGATCACCAAATGTTGCTTCTAAAACACAAACAAATTCTTATAAAGCCATCGTGACGTAAACATTTCATAAATGCACAATCAATCTTTCTTTACAATCAAAGATAACACGAGAAAACTCTTAAGTGGAAGTAATTGTGATTAATGAGCGTTATAATTGTAAATAGCAAAGTGCACAGGTAGTGAGTCAGTATATCTGGCTCTGTATTTAACATCTTGATTTAAAGGTCACGTTGAACATATATAATGATCAACCTAACACATTTTTATAGCAATTTAATATTGCTTTCGTGTCATTTGAAAGCACGCATTCATATGAATAGTTGCCATTTATCATAATAACTGGCGACACGATAACTGTGACGACGCGATTATGAAGACTCTTTGTATGTAATATGCTATAATGTAAACACATTATTAGATTTTTAAACTGAAAAATCATTTAAGTGGTGTAGAACACATCTCTTTGCGATTTTGTTTCAAACTACTTATTCCTGCAGAATCAAAATCAGTAATCAGCTTAAAGTCGGACCTTAAAATACAAAGATATATAATGTCGCAATGCTTTTTAAATAGCAACCAAATATCCTTGCAAATGTCCTGGAAGATACAATTATTGCGAAATGAACTTGTATCTACACATTGATTTCGTGCAAGTACAAACATGCTTTTTTTCAAAATACGTCATATGTATAACACATAGAAACGTATTGGTAGGAATTTGAAACAAAACAGATTATTACATGCAAATTAATTGCCTCTAAAATAGCTTATACGGTATGTTCAGTAATCTATAGCCAACGAATTTGTTAACGACGTACTTGATTTACACTTGAGCACATTGGAATCCCAATATTTTGTCCCATTATCTGGGCACTGGCAGGAAAAGAAGCCTGTGGTCTCAGTAGGTAAGCATAGTAGTTCATTGTCGTTCTTACAACTGTTTGGTGTATTCGGCTGGCAGCTACCGCCATAACTTGATCCTGTGACATATGAGTATAATAGGGAAATGTACAGTTTTTTTTATTTCAAAACCTGCAATGCTTCTTTATGATTATAAAGTGGTATTCCTGATTGTGGAATATTACGTTTATAGTATTTTTTCTCTGACTTAACATTAATGGTACTGTTTACATGGTGATTTTAGCGGTGTTGTTTCACGTTCGTTCGATGAATTCATACATATTAACATAAATGCAAACATTTGTTTTAAAGTAGCACTGGATTATCAACAATGAAAATAAAACCGTGCGAAAGAAAAACTGTATTACGTTGATTTACTTAGTATGTAATTAATAATGACAAACATGTCGGACCAAATCTAATAGTTTAAATACAACGTGATCCATGGATTTCTTTGTGATTAAATGATTGTTTAGTATTTCTTCAATCAACTGAGTAGCAAAGCAAATTTATACTTACGCTTAGAACACACTGAATCATTCGAGTCCCAGTAATATTCGGCAGAGTTGTCACATTGACACGTTTTGACATCTTCGTTTGGTGATTGTAAACATTTTAACTGTGATTTGAATTTACAACTGTTTTCTAGTTCACATTCATTTCCGAATTCTGGACCTGTTTAAAAGTTAATAAAAAGTTGATTAAACATATCGATAAACTTAATATGTGACTTTAAAACCAAATGAGGTAAAACATTACGATTGCTGTGAATTCAAGACGGGAACATATCCATGCTATTTCAAAAGTACGGCGTGTTGTAACAAATCAGTTATGATTTCTTATACCGTTTTTCTACTTTACCTGTAACGGAAAAGAACATAATGGATCTTTTAAAAACGAAAAAGAAAAAGACATTGTATCGCGAACTCTACTTAAAATATCATGACCTACAGTTCATTTTATCTATGCTTATAACTTGTAATACACTTTTTGGCTACATACTGTGCGGTTTCCTACTTTCTTTATCAATCACTTGACCGAGAAGGTCATCATCAAACATAATATCATAATTTCATGGTCTTTATCCTTAGATGAAACAGAGAGAAATCAAATACATCACTTTTTTAATACAAAAGGACAAGCTCATAATTTAAAGGTCCATACAAAAACACAGCAACAGGAATGGACGAGGAACCAAATCAAAGTTAGGAAATCAGGAACAAAACAAAAAACGTCAGATAAACCAAGTGACCCTGAGGAGTGTTTCCTGCTACACATGTTGTACCTGTCACGTTCAGTCTTATCGGGAACCGAACAACTAAGACAGGGTGAGTACGACTTTAGTCATGTGTGACACTGCAAATCAAGTGATACTGGTGTGGTGACAGTGAAATGTCTGCGATATAGACTTCCTACTTACGTGGTGTACAAACTCTGGCTGTTGGGTCCCAAAAGGTTGAATACTCATCAACACACTGACAGTAACTCTCACCAAAACCAGTCCTTGATCGACAAGTTAGTTCAGATGAATATAGACAACTTTCAGGAAACTCCTCGTCACAGGCTTCTCCATACTCTGGTCCTGAACAAAAGGGTTACAATGATTAAACATATACCAATACCACCGGGGTTAATTCTGATCAATATGTTTTATTAACAAATTTGATTAAATTTGGACTACATGAAATTACATTGATAATTAATTAAAAAAAACCCGCAAAATAAGTAATAAAAAACGAATTTAAAAGATGAGAGTGTTAATCTCAACGATGAAAATAGTTATACAATGTACGCGCATTATATACATGCGGCTTGGTAATCGATAGCGTTGGATTGAATATTTAAACATGGTTTGATTAACTGTCAAAAATAAAATAATGAAAAATATACAGTATGTCTTTCTTGATATAAATTCCCTTGTTCAGGATCAATACCAACCGTAGATACAAGTTTAATGGATTGTAAGCTTTGCATTTGTTCACCTTTTACAACAACACGTCTATAAGTCCACTGTAAACATTAACCGTTATGTACAAATTTCTTACGCAAACGCGTTAAGTATACTTACTCTTAGAACACACTTCAAACAAAGTATTCCAGAACATTTTCTTCTCATTCGAACATCCACATGTAAAATTGTCCGATCCCGCCACTTTCTTGCATTTTAACTCGGAGGGAAACATACAACTCTCGACAAAACTAGGCTTGCAATTTTCGCCGAAAGATGGTCCTGAAATAATCATAGGAAATTCTTCATTGTTCTCCTAACTATTTTATAATATCAGATCACACTCAAGTAAAACACGTGGAATGGAATGACAGTACCATATCGTCAATACACATTAACTCTAGTCGATTAAAGAAAAAACTAAATAACGTAGATTCTAGGCT
Source organism: Mizuhopecten yessoensis (assembly GCF_002113885.1). Classification (NCBI taxonomy): domain Eukaryota; kingdom Metazoa; phylum Mollusca; class Bivalvia; order Pectinida; family Pectinidae; genus Mizuhopecten; species Mizuhopecten yessoensis. The sequence goes on along the minus strand of NW_018403342.1, from coordinate 499,771 downwards.
GCACACTTGCGATTCTTTTTCATTCTAAATCTCATTTCTGATGGGTCAAACAACGATGATATACAAATCCTTCGCATTATTAAAGAAAACAGATGAAAATAGTTATCTTTACATCTGAGAAAGAGCTTGTATGTTTGTGCTTTTTAAATGAAAATGCAAAGAATATTTGATTTTTCGTCTTCTTGTTACAGTAAGATAAAACTGCCTATCAATTGTTCAGAAACCTCTAAGCTGATTTAAACTATGGGCAAAGTCTTTCATGTGGCACAACCATGGTCCAATGCGATCAACATAATATCTTTACTATCTTGCAGATATATGGTCGGATATAAGTATATATACCTTGTTGCTACTCTGCATAATTTCAATGTTTTAGATGCTATTCATGTGTTGTAATATACAACTGTCATATTAAAAAACTATTTTCTAGTAATTCCCAAAATATTTCGGCAGAAATGAATAATTCGTTAAAGGAACAAGAATAGTTTATACTACTTATTGCATCAGCATCAACAACAATGAAGTTAAACATAATTCAATATTTTAGCTAGATTGTAATTGACTCTTGTATGATTTTATGTCATAGCACGAAGCCAATGTTTTCATTATATCATTTAATGAATTTAGATACTGTATGAGTGTATGAAGCAGTAAGTCTGATAAATGTATGAAACAACTTACTTGTTATACATCGTTTCGTCGGGGCATTCCAAAATTTCTTTTCCTCATCGTCACATTGACATGAATAGTCACCGTTCGTTTCCGAAATAAGACACACCAGTTCCTGGTTATGCTTACAGCTGTCAATGAAGTCCTTGTTACAGGGACCACCATGTTCTGGGCCTGGAAATATTGTTATAGATAATCATTTTAAGCTGGATACAATGAAAAGCGACAATAACAACAAAACACACTAAAGGAAAGACTCAATGGATTTTAACAATAATCTAGATGATGAAGCTGTTTTCATTGCTAAATATTACTAAAAATGCAGGACTTTGTTATTAGCTAACGTTCAACTTATTGTGTATGTTTGAAGTAATGCAATGATTGTTTGTGTAATACTTTACTCATATGTATGCGAAATAAATCAAGTAAACTGATTGTTATGTCTTTGCATATAAGTATATATTTTTAGTTTTGAAAAACAGTTTTCAACCATGTACATAATTGATCATATTGCTGTTCCCAAAACTTATTTGTTGATAGGGATTTCTGTTGTCTCTCGTATTGTCAACAACATTATTATACAATAGCTGTTTGCTTGACCTGTTTAATTTAACTGAATCAGTCTTTTCAATAATCAAATAACTAATGAATAATACAATAATTGATTTGTTGTTATATCGATATATGAGTCAAGTAAATAAAAACTTAAGTAAAATAAAATAATTCAACCAAATAATCATTAATGAATATTTTTATACGTACGTGATTGACATGCGGTTATATTGGAGTTCCAAAAATGAGTTGTTTCATTTTCACATCTACAGACGTGTTGGCCGGGCACCTCAGATTCTAGGCAGTGCAGATGGGCATTGTACAAGCAACTGTTTGTTACGTTGGCTTTGCATTCCTGACCATATTTGAACCCTTTCCAATCATAAAATAAATTTTCATTAAAATAAAGACCAGATTTTGCAGAATGTTTTAAATAAAAATAATAGGTATATTTAAATGTAAAATAACTCCTGATTTCAAACGTTGAAAAAGAGAATACTTTCTACAGCAGAACTTTTTGGATTAAGATAGTAGTTGTTTATTTTAAAAAAAATGAAATGCGGTTGCAGGACTATTTAACACTATACATGCCTGATTGGTTACAAGGCATGGAACACCTATTGAATGTTGATGATGAACCAAATTTCTCTTTGTATTTTAATTGGTTGACAAAAATGCTTGTGCAAACTATCAGCTATGTGCTCAGAGGGTTGCCTCAAAAATAAAGAAAGGAACGATGATAGCCGCAAAAATGGTTGAAACCTTGTAAAGTAAAAAGAGTTTGAGTAACGTGTTTAGCACTTCAAACGTTTTTAGCACTACAATGGTTTGACTGAAGAATATCAATCCAAATAATTGAATTCGAAGTGATGAATACTAATATAACGCAAATATACAATAAAATGCTCGATATCGCTTACGTTTACGACATAGCGACAATTCGGAATCCCAGTAAGTTTCATCCCTATTTTCGCATTGACACGTGTGGATATGCGATGCCGTCGTAGGTAGACACTTGAGTTGATGATGGTGATTACAGACGTTTTGAAGTTCTGGTTGACATTGCTCATCATGGTTTGGTCCTAGAGCAAGATAAACGCAAATATGAAATGAAACAGGAGGATCATAGCTTGATGTATCCTGCTGTATTATACGGTGTAGGAAGCTATGAGGTTTGTTGCAGTCCATGAGACATTGAAAGGAACGAATTTGATTCTATCTCAGCAATAAAAACATCGATTGGCCTGTGTTCGTAGTATTTCACCAACTGAAAAGTACTTATTGAGTTATTTTATTTTATTTTATTTCAATGAGGTGAAATTAGCTTTTAGTTTAGCTTTATATGACAATTTATGTGCTTTTTTCCACCGGCGTATAACCACAACATATATACAGGAACATATGGAACGAAATTAACTCAAATGCATTAGTTACTGCAAAGAATACCGATACGTATTTGTATGATAGATGTTAATTTCATAATTGCTTGTTGTTGCTTATTTTCTTTGCTGAATTAGATTAGTAGCTTATCTTAATACATTTGTCACACAGCTCATTCCTCTGTTCTGTTTTCAAAGCTTCATTTGACACAAAATAATAATAATTTGAAATAGTTTCTAAAAATAATAAAGCAGCTCAGTTACCATTCTGATGCTTATACAATGACAGGTATATTATCTTTATTATGATTTTTCGTTATGGTAGTAAATGCATTACAAGCGAAGTTTTTACTACCATGTACCACGATTAAGACACTAGTCTATCAGTTGTTTACTTACTTGGTTTGCATTCTTTGACAACAGAGTCCCAGTAGACACTATCGTCTTCTCCGCATTGACAAGTATATATATCAGCGTTATTAGATTTGACACATTTCAACTCAGGTTTGTACTGACAGCTCTCGTAAAAGTCAGGAAGACATTCTTCTTTAAAGGCAGCACCTATAATCAGTTTTAATATGCCACATTATAAACGTAAATAATAACAATTAATATAAGTATCATACTAATCTCAACTTGTCCTTATAATATGATTGTACATACAATGTATCATGTGATACAGTAAATAAGTTCTATTAGATCAATAATACAAGAAAATTGTCTATAGATCAATATATGAAACCAATAGTTTTACTTTATATATTTTATAAGATTTACATTTCCCTCTGACTAAACCATTAATATATTTATTGCTATATTTTCCGTAAAGACGTGACTTAGTGGATTAAGTATATCAACTCTCATAATTTACGGTATGTATATAGTTTGAATAGTGAGTAACATTTTTTTTTGCTATTTTTCAAGTTAATTTAAAAATACAATTATCGCAAAAATTAAATATATATATTTATATCGATTGATACAAAATCTTAAACATAGAAAATGAAAACAACATGTGAATCCTCTTCCCAAACAACATTATTGATAATGAACGGAAACATTACATTTTAAGGGAAATATAAATACTTACGAGGTCTACAGCTTTCCTTATTCCAGAATTCCATTTCGTCACACTGGCATCTGTAGTCATCTGTCAGTTTTGTCTTTAGACATTTCAGGTCGGCTTCGGTTGCGCATGATCCAGGGTCGTCCGGTGTGCACCTATTGCTGTGGCCTAGAGCTGTAATGAGATAATCGTCAAATCAGAAGTCTAATCTAATTCATGATGAAATGTAGCATTTTGTGAGTAGTTACAAACATCAAATAGAACGCACGAACAAAAACATTTCATTATAACAGAAATATTAGGTTATTTTTAAACAATACAGGTATGTTAGCTAAATATTACAAAAATTTAGTCTATTATTTGTTTTAGGAACAATTAACATTCAATGATATGTATGTTACTACTTATTAACAATATAATTTGGGAAGACATGAACAATAATATGTTATAGTAGTCAAAGGGATTTAGATATATCTACATTTAATATTTAGTATTGAGTTAATTGACATGCAATTACCATATCTATAACCATATACCAAGTAACGACTTCTGGATAACATATTGGGCAAACATGTATTTCTGCCACGAAGACATAGCATAGCTTAGCCGCTTTTACAAACAGAACACACACAAATTACAGAAACAAATATATTTATAATTTTAAAACAGCATTTATTCAACATAACGCATTACATTGATATCTACATGATACATGTTACAATGTAAGACATTACATATTTAAGGTTAGGTTATCGAAACGAACTTTACTGAAACAAATAAAACAAATGTTCACAGTGTATAGCTAATGACATTCAGTGTTTAGATAACATACGAATTAAACGAAAAAACAGAAAAATATTTATTTATTTATTTTATGACTTCTGCAAGAGAAAGTGATAACATTTGGACATACAAAACAAAACAGTACACATTCATATATGACTGTTTACATGTAACAGTCGTATACCAAGCTGTACACGTTGAACCATAGCGAGACCATCTACCTCTGTCAGGCTCACGAACGGCTGCATTCCTTTCCGAATATGATCATAAGCCCACAACGGCAAATGTATGCATTTTCATTGATTGACATACACACAATTCCAAATATAAAGCTCTCTGCTTACTATCCCAAGCAAAGTCGCTGACGTTTTAGAAATGCTGCGAGCTTAACCGACCCTTACCTTCATGTGGATGCCATGCGAAAACATCTTAATTGTGTGTACTTTGTGATGGTTGTGATATCATGATGTTGTAAGATGTCTAGTGCTTTGTATTGCTTGTTTGCTTAGTGAAACAGATAGATATAGTGGATGTACAATAGATCTATTTTATACTTTTGTACTGACAGAAAGATATTTGAACAGGTCTGCCTGCATTTCGATTGGAGACATCAATTGGGGTTGCTGATATTTACACATCTTCTATAATCCTTTTTCCAATGATTTCATTGCAGATCTTACTTTCCGTTGATAAAGTATTGAAAATTAATACAGCCTCATATGAATGAAAATTCCTGTAAAAAGAAGCATGACAGCTCTCTCCTCCGTCCGATTTCTGGTTCCATTATTATCCTGGTGATAATCGTGATGTAGTGTCTCCTTTAAGCATGTTGTTGGAACACGTGTAATATACATATTTAGCTTATAATGGACCATTAAATTCAAAATTGTTAAGTTTTTTTCGGTTCCAGTGATGTTTGCATCATGATTTAGTAGCATTGATCAGTTAGTTTGTTTTGTTACTGTGATGTTTACCTTATGGTTTAGTAGCATTTATAACTTAATGAATATATAATTGGGATTAAAGATATGATGACCTCTATTAATAAATGCTTAATGTAATTGTTAGAATCAATTTGTATTAGAAACTGGCATTAGTATCTGCTTATGTGTATTAGTTTTCTATCGTATACATTAATTAGTTACATATGATAGGTTATATTCTTAAAAAGCAAATAGTTTTTTTTTCTTTTCCTGATCAATTAATAAACATGTATATTAATGCATTTTCACCACCATTGCATTTGATGTGAACCACAACTAAGCGGGTTATTTGATATTTATCAATATCTTATTATGAAATTCTATCCGCTTATACCTAAGTGCCATTGCTTACATATCGATGCATCACTTTGTCAATATTAGACGATATTTGAGGCATTTTGTCAATTTTTCTTGCCTGTTTTTAGAAGTTTCCTACCGGGGAAATCACGTTATACAAGTAATTCGCAGTAATTTAGAAAATATATGTTGCAAAAAACACATTCATCGTATGGTGTAAAAAGTTTGATATTAGCAATATTATTTTTGTATTTAAAAGAAAACAAATACATTACTACTGTGGTATTTTGTGTTGCTGTTAAGATAATAATGGATTTGTTTCTTCGCCTTGTTTTATTGTAAAATGTTAAGAACACCTAAGAAGCATATTTGTTAAAAGTATAAACACATCTTTATCTTTGACCTCGTTTACTTACTACTGAAGTTCGAAATTGGATCGGTAGTTGTACTATATGAAGAAGCCGTAATATTCGGGTCCGCCAACTGCTCCGGGGAAAGTGTAGGTATGTCAGTAGTTATGATAACATCTACATTTACGTCATTTAACGTAAACTTCTCCTTGTCAGTACCATTTCCATCAAGGGAAGCCGTTATATTTACGTCATTAGTTCCATTGTTTATATAGTTCCAAGGTTCAGTGCGGTTAACAATGCTTTCGACTGTGACATTGCCAGCATCAAGAGTATCAGAACTAATATTGATATGTTCGTTCTGGCCCATGGTCTGCACTTCAGGTGAGGTCAGAGTAGTTCCCAATAATACTTCCATGGTATCGTTTAACTGTTTGTTCAAGTCAAAACCACTTAACATCGCTCTGTTCATCGTAATGTCTTCTTCAGTATCATTTTCTACTTTTACGGCATTTCTGAACCTTGTGTTTATTGTACTAGTACCATTATTGTCCAATACATTCAAGTCTATGTTGGTTGAGTTGAAAACATAATCAGGTCCAATATCAGCTCCAAACGAATGCCCGCCGACTTTAGGATGTGTTCCAATTGTAATATGTGTGGATTGATAGCTGTTATCCTTTAAATGTGTTGCAACCGAAGTGAGTGAAATATTCTGACCATCGTAAGGTATATCATTTGATTCCACTGGTTGGTTTGTAAGTACAAAACGATCACTCGAGGATTTAAAATGAACATTTCGTAAATCGAAAAGTTGATTTTGAGTCTCATTTTGTTCCGCATCTGCTCGCGTTAAATTCATACCAAAACCATCAACACTGTCATCATAAATCATATTTTCATTTTCTGTTTTGTTTTCTATAGATGTATGCAAGCTTCCAGATCCATCTCTTGTATCACTATTCCATTGAGTATTTGAAACCTCATTATGTCCAAATAAATTATCAGATGTTACATTCCTTGAGGGTTTGCGTCCCTTGAAGTTATCTTTTGAAATTGTTTTCCTGTCATCTCTAAATATATTATTGAAATTATCAGTTGTCGACATTTTGGGATCAGTCAAATTTGTGGCGGATTCCATTACATTTGCAGTGGTTCCTCGGTTGCTGGATTTATCTGTGGTGTCCATTATAATACTTGGTGTAGTTTCAAGAAGTATCTCACTTCCAGTCTTTATCAAGTTGCCTGTTGTACTTTCTTTATTATACAATTTATCTATTGAGCTTTTTTCTCCGACGACACTTGTCGCAAAGTTTTGCTTAGTATCTACTGTGCCTGTACCTGGTTTACGAGTGGTAGTAGGTACTTCTTTAACTAATGTTATAGTAGGAAGCATACCTGGTAAATTGTTTCCACGTTCCAATGACTGTATCAAAGCATCGGATATGTTTACGTCATGAACATTCACATTAATGCCTTCTAGACGTATACCTTGACCATGTGTGTATGTTCTATCATATTTCTTACTGTTCTCTGATTGAGATTTCTCATAATCTTTTTTTAGTCCATCCATGCTATTAACAGAATCATTTGTAGACACATTCTGAAGACTTGACAATTGCTCTGATCCATGTTTTCGTGTTCTTGTCGCATTGACACCATCGTGTTCTTTTGGCTGGTCGTTTTGTCTAAATGCTGTTCTCGATACAAAAGTGTCCGTTGTTGATACAGCATTATCAACCTCAGATTCCTTAACAGTTAATGGCTTTGAATCATTTTTGTTACTGGTGATTTTAGTTTTGTTAACATATGTCGTGACTTCCGGAGCATTACTTGCTGAAGTTAGCTCATTTAATTTATATTTGATACTTTTACCGAAACCTTTAATATTGTAAGTTTCATTAATAATATTAGTTGTTTCGTGCTGATAATACGGTAGTTTGTTTTGATGCTCGGGTTTATAGTCCTCGCTTGTGTTTATTGGTGTCACAACTGTTTTTTCAGATGTGCCAGTGTTGTTGGTATTGTTTGATGTCATACCAGTTTGATCGGATGTGTCAGTTTTGTCTGTATTGATTGATGTCACACCGGTTTGATCATATATCTCTGTTTTGTTAGTACTGTTTGACATCACACCGGTTTTATCAGATGTGTCCGTTTTGATTGTATTGGCTGATGGCATGCCGGTTTGATCAAATGATGTCACTCTAGTTCGATCATATCTGTCCGTTTTGTTTGTATTGATTGATGTCACTCCGGTTTGATCAGATGTGCCAGTTTTGTTTGTATTGACTGATGTAATACCGATTTGATCAAATGCATCTTCTTTGTTTGCATTGATTGATGTAGCTCCGGTTTGATCAGATTTGTCTGTTTTGTTTGTATTGACTAATGGCACTACGGTTTGATTAGATGACTCTGTTTTGTTTGTATAAATTGATGTCACTCCGGTTTGATCAGATGACTCTGTTTTGTTTGCATTGATTGATGTCTCTCTCGTTTGATCAAATGTGTCTGTTTTGTTTGTATTGATTGATGACACTCCGGTTTGATCAGATCTGTCTGTTTTGTTTTTATTGATTGATGTCACTCCGGTTTGATCAGATGTGTCTGTTTTGTTTGTATTGATTGATGTCCCTCTGGTTTGATCAGATGACTCTGTGTTGTTTGTATTGACTGATGGCACTCCGGTTTGATCAGATCTGTCTGTTTTGTTTGTATTGATTGATGGCACTTCGTTTTGATCAGATGACTCTGTTTCGTTTTTACTGATTGATGTCACCCCGGTTTGATCATTTGTGTCTGTTTTGTTTGTATTGATTGATGGCACTCCGGTTTTATCAGATGTGTCTGTTTTGTTTGTATTGATTGATATAATACCGGTTTTAACAAATTTGTCTGTTTTGTTTGTATTGATTGATGTCACTCTGGTTTGATCAGATGTGTCTGTTTTGTTTACATTGATTGCTGGCACTCCGGTTTGATCAGATTTGTCTGTTTTGTTTGTATTGATTGATGCCACTCCGGTTTGTTCAGATGTGTCTGTTTTGTTTGCATTGATTGATGGCACTCTGGTTTGATCAATATTGATTGATGTCACTGCGGTTTGATCAGATGACTCTGTTTTGTTTGCATTGAATGATGGCACACTGGTTTGATCAGATGTGTCTGTTTTGTTTGTATTGATTGATGGCACTCTGGTTTGATCAGATGTGTCTGTTTTGTTTGATTTGATTGATGGCACTCCGGTTTGATCAATATTGATTGATGTCACTGCGGTTTGATCAGATGACTCTGTTTTGTTTGCTATGATTGATGGCACTCCGGTTTTAACATATGTGTCTGTTTTGTTTGTATTGACTGATGGCCCTCCGGTTTGATCATATGTGTCTGTTTTGTTTGTATTGATTGATGCCACTCCGGTTTGTTCAGATGTGTCTGTTTTATCAGCATTGATTGATGTCATTCCGGTTTGATCAAATGACTCTGTTTCGTTTGCATTGATTGATGGCCCTCCGGTTTGATCAGATGTGTCTGTTTTGTTTGTATTGATTGATGCCACTCCGGTTTGTTCAGATGTGTCTGTTTTATCAGCATTGATTGATGTCACTCCGGTTTGATCAAATGACTCTGTTTCGTTTGCATTGATTGATGACACTCCGGTTTGATCAGATGTGTCTGTTTTGTTTTTACTGATTGATGTCATTCCGGTTTGATCAAATGACTCTGTTTTGTTTGTATAGACTGATGTCATACCTGTTTGATCAGATGGTGTCATTCTGGTTCGATCAGATCTTTCCGTTTTATTTGTATTGATTGATGTCAATTTGGTTTGATCAGATGTATCTGTTTTGTTTGTATTGATTGATGTCACACCGGTTTGGTCAGATGTGTCTGTTTTGTTTGTATTGATTGATGTCATGCCGGTTTGATCAGATGTGTCTGTTTTGTTTGTATTGACTGATGTCATACCGAATTGATCAGATGATGTCACTCTGGTTCGATCAGATCTATCCTTTTTGTTTGTATTGATTGATGTCACTCCGGTTTGGTAAGATGTGTCTGTTTTGTTTGTATTGATTGATGTCACACCGGTTTGGTCAGCTCTGTCTGTTTTGTTTGTAATGATTGATGTCACTCCGGTTTGGTCAGATGTGTTTGTTTTATCTGCATTGATTGATGACACTCTTGTTTGATCAGATGTGTCTGTTTTGTTTTCATTGATTGATGGCACTCCGTTTTGATCAGATGTATCTGTTTTGTTTGTATTGATTGATGACACTCCGGTTTGTTCAGATGTGTCTGTTTTGTTTGTATTGATTGATTGCACTCCGGTTTGTTCAGATGTGCCTGTTTTGTTTTCATTGATTGATGGCATTACGGTTTGATGAGATGTGTCTAGTTTGTTTGTATTGACTGATGTCATACCGATTTGATCAGATGTGTCTGTTTTGTTTGTATTGATTGATGGCACTCCGGTTTGAGCAGATGTGTCTGTTTTGTTTGTATTGACTGATGGCACTCCGGTTTGATCAGATTTGTCTGCTTTGTTTGTATTGACTGATGTCATTCCGATTTGATCAAATGTTTCTGTTTTGTTTGTATTGATTAATGTCACACCGGTTTTATCAGATGATGTCACTCCGGTTTGATCAGATGTGTCTGTTTTGTTTGTATTGACTGATGTCACTCCGGTTTTATCCGATGACTCTGTTTTGTTTGTATTGATTGATGTCACTCCGGTTTGATCAGATATGTCTGTTTTGTTTTTATTTATTGATGTCACTCCGGTTTGATCAGATGTGTCTGTTTTGTTTGTATTGACTGATGTCACTCCGGTTTGATCCGATGACTCTGTTTTGTTTTTACTGATTGATGTCACTCCGGTTTGATCAATATTGATTGATGTCTCACCGGTTTGATCATATGTGTCTGTTTTGTTTGTAGTGATTGATGTCACTCCGGTTTGATTAGATGTGTCATTGTTGATATTATTGCTAGCTAGTCCCGTATTGCTGTTGTCAGAAATAGCACTGTTTATGACGGCTGCAGATCCTTTTATGCTCTTATTTGTATGACTGGTATCATCATATCTTAACGGTTCATTTGGATGTAATTCACTTTTATCAGATGTGCCTCTGACATTACCGGGGATTTGTTGGATTACCTTTGTGCCAATTAATACACTGACTAGTTCATCGTCAGCTCCATGAAGACCTCCATGAGTTGCACTTGCGTTAAATCTATTCGAATTATTCGTTGAAGACTTTGTGCTTACACTATCAACATCGTTCATCGTGTATTCGATGTTTTGGTGATCGTTCCCCCTCGCATGACCTCTTTTAGCATCCCTATCTGCATTAACCCCGGTGATTCCAATCTGGGTATCTTCGCTCGCTAATCCTGTAGTGTGATCGTCAGCACTACTTACAGTATCCACTGAGTCTCCCTTACCATTCCTTAAAGGAGTAGCATGTACACCTTGCTGATGACTCAGATCGGATATTAAACCGGTGTTATCCGCGTTGTTATGATAAATCATCGATACATTACTTGATGTGTTATTCTTCGACCCATACACATCCAATCTATCAAGTGTGCTATTTGGCATGTCGTTTTCGCCAGTTGTGTTCGAATGTCCTTGATATGTTTCCAATGACCCTTTTTGGTCATCAGTTGATGGGTTGATGTTTTCTGGTAGAGAGCCATTTCCATTGCTCAATTCATATTTACTGAAGAGTATGTCTTCTGTTGTGTCATGTTCAGCAAGGAATCCGCCAGTGTTTTTTCCTTTCCAATATTTAGAACTACTTGCATCTTTTGCATCGGTGTCTGAACCATTTTCTTTACTGGACGAGTCGACACCGGATTGTTTGAATTTCAACTTACTCTTAGTTCCAAACATGTATTTGCCCTTGGTCATAATGGCAGTTGCTTTTTCGTTGGGTATGTTTTGCAAATCATTTGAACTACTATCTGAAATAATCTGTTTTAAATGTTTGTTGTCTTTTTTTGCATGTGATGAATCTCTATTATTTTCATAACCATCTATTGTTTTATTGACGTCTGCTGTCATGCTACCGTTCCATGCATCACTTTCACCTCTTGAAGCATTACGCGTATATAAATGGTCATACTCACTTTTATCAGACGTTAAATTTAGGATTTGAAAAGAGCTGTCTTTATTTCTGAAATCATTACGTACATAAGATTGGTCTTGATCATCTTTTGTATGAAACACACCCATGTTTACGCTACCATTGTATCGAACTGTACCATTCTGATATGGTTCATTATTGCCAATTGTCGTTGTAACAGCAATATGATGACCTATCGAATGTGAAGGGTCAGTCGTAATGTCAGGTCCTCCACTTACCTTATACATATATCTTTTGTTTCCATTTGTGTCCGATCCATATTCATGGTCTTTGTTCGAATTCATGATCAGCTCAGTATCGTTAGTTTGTATATGATCTATAACATTACTGATATGTTCTTTTTCTATATCTCTTTCCATATCACCATATGCATTTTCACCAGAAGGAAAACCAGTGTTAATAAGGCCGATGTCACGTGCAGCGTTTGACCTATTATCAATTCTAGGCAGCATTACGTCAGCATATTCGCCAGTGTTAACCGAGGTATCATTTGTCGCTTTGAACAACATACTCTCTTCTTCTTTCTTCTTCTTTCTTCCGACGTCCTTTATTTCGTATGCATCTTCGATCGAATTAAACATTCCTTGCAAACCGGAATTATCTTTCTGAGAAACATTACTATCAGTTACATACCCAGTATCAGATTGGTTAAGCGATAATACTTTTTCACTGTCGATTCCTCCAAACTTTGAGTTGTTAGAATCTGATTTAGTTGGTGTTGTTCCGTTAGGGATACGAACTTCATCTATTTGTGTAACTCCTATTGACAGGACATTGCCCATGGATGGTTTAAATTGTCTTTTTGTACTATTATTATCAAGTCGGACCTCGCTTAATTGACCACTATCTACTCCCTTGGAGCCGTTGCTTAATTTATTTATATCATTGACGGTATTGCCATCAACTTTTCTCAAATTAGTGTCATTCCAATTTTTGTTACTATTCAATTCAATATCTGATAATGATGACCATTTAGTAGGCAGTTTGTCATCTGAACCTACCGCTTTTCGATCAGTCTCAAATTCACCCTTACTCCCAACTATTATATTCATCATTTCTGTGTAACCAGTCGCGTTTTTTGTAAGGTTACTCTTTGAATCAATGGAACTACTTTCTGAAAAAATCTGGTTATCATTGAGTCCATTACTAGAAACTGATGAAGCTATAATGTTTTCATCATTATGTTTGATGTTAGTGACGTCAGCTGTCATGTTATTGTCCCTAACTGTACTACCACCAGTTGAAGCATTAGGATTAATTAATGATTGTGTAAATGATTCTGCATACTCACTATTATCAAAGGTTAGGTTTAGGTTATTTAATGGGCTTTCTTTATTTCTGAAATCATTGTGTCCTTTAGTTTTGTTCTGGTCATGGTTTGCGTGAACCACATCAATAATGCTGGTATTATTGTACCGAACCGTCCCATTCTGATATTGTTCATTGTTACCCAATGTGTTATCGATGACACCGATGTTTTTACCATTCGAATCTGAACCATCAGTTGCATTGTCGGGTCCACCAGTACCACTTTTGATAAATCCATCGTTTGTATTTGAATCGAGTCCTCCTGTATAGTCTGTGTTCGAATCCATTTTCAAATCAGTGCTGTTAGCAAATACCTGCTCCAATGCGCCACCGATATTTTCGTTTCCATGGTTACCCTTTGTATCGAACCGCCCGGTAGTGGTGGAATTGTGTTCCAAACTTCCATTTGGGTAAAATGCGCGGTTACCAGTGTTACCATCATCACCTTGTTTTTGATTGGTAGAATTAGTATCATTCCCTATATTGCCTGGTCGACCATCAACTCTTTGAGATTCTAATGTTTTTGTAATGTTCGTCTTAGAAACACTCGTCTGATCAGTAATTAAATTATTGAACTGCTCTTTTTTGTTTCTTAAGGTTTTCTTGTCTTTACCACTCGCCTTATCAAAAGCAGCATTTCCCCGCGAATTATCATCAGCAGTGCGTCCAAAGCCGTCGCCACTTCTTACATTTGTCATGTTTTCACGTCCGCCAACAAATCTGTCAGTGTCTGTTAATGAAAAGCTAGTGTCGTTTTGTGTATTTTCTGTATACTTGTTCTCCTCCTCGGCACTGGTTATTTCGTTAGTTGATTCTGTAGACGTACTCACTGTTTCCTGCAAACCTGATCTACCAGACTCATCAGTTGATTTGTATTGTTCAACTTGGTTTAGTTTATCAGTTTTGTCAGTTTGTTCAGGATTCAATGCATTTTTGTTGTATGTTCTATCTGACCCGTTTCCTGCGTTTTCATTTTCAGCAGCAAAAGATGCAATTGTACTGTCACGAGTTTTGTTAGTATTAGAATCTGAACCATTTTGTCTAGTCATTGGTCTGTTTTGTTTCCGACCCGTAACTAATCTCTTATCCTGACGGAACTGCTCATTGTCTGATGTTGTTTGCTTCCTTGTTGATGAGTCATTATAATGTAAAGCATCAGTGTTGTGTAGCCCAAACTCATTTAGACTAGCGTTTCTCATTCCCGTGCTAACATTTCTTAGTCCGTTTACAGTGTCATCGGTCCTTCCATAGCTATTCTTTGAAGTAGAGTCATAAGGAGGTTGCTTGTTATTCGTTTCGTTTTCTGATTGTGGGCTCGATGTATCGGACGAACCCAGTCCACCACTCTTAGTTCTATCAGTTCCATGCATAACATCGCTTGAAGTGAACTCTTTTTTTGACACTGATGTTCTGTCGGTTAGCGTATTACTGTCGTCCGTCAGAAGACCTTTTCTGTTGTCCCTGGATATTTCAATATTTGTTTCATTACTGCGTATTGATTTAGGCATTTCCACATTTTGATGAGGTTCGTCATCTAATTTCGTTGACATTCCACCTGAGGATGTATTTCTTGTATCTTCATTAAACATACCACTGTTTATCGTTTGGTCTTTACGATTACCACCAGCATTGTAACGTTCACTAACATCAGCATTGCCTGATATTTTAGTATCAGTGTTGGCTCCACTGACACCATCTAATGAATATACATTACCAGTTACCATATCGCTGTCATTTCCAAATTTCTTATTATTTGTTTTATCATCTAATATAGATGTATCGTTCATTTTGTCATTTGCACCTGGGCCAATACTACTGTGTCTGTCAGATTCATTTATTGTGATGTTGACATTGACGCCTTCTTTTCCTAGACCTTTTTTATGAGCAAATGTGTTGTTCTGATTTCCTGAGTAGCCTGTCCCTCCTTTCCCAGCAAGTTTATCGTTTGAGGCCACTCTGCTTTTAGTTTCATTTGTTTTTTGTTGATTTCTGTTCATATCATCACTTGATGTGTTATCATTATTTCGAAAGGTAGTTCCGTTATTAAGCAGGCTTTCATTTACATTATCAGACGTCTTTCCTGACCCATTCAATTCACTCCTTGTTTCTTTGGTACCAAAACCATGGTTTATGTGTGATAATTGTGTAGTGCTTTCGTGTCTATTTTCAGTGTTAGTTGCATCAGCTGTCTGGTTATACTTTGCAGCGTCAGAACCACCATTTGACCCATTATATGTATTAGATTGTTCATACTCACTAGTACCTAACGTTATGTTGGTGTTGTGGAATGTTTTGTCCGCGTTTGATTTAGGGTCCCCTGTGTATCCAGCAGATGACGTTAGACCACCGTTTATATCGAGTTCTCCGGTAGTTGAACCATTGTATCCTACTGTTCCATTTGGATATTTTGTTTTTTTACCAAGTTCTTCGCTGATTACACTAAATGATTGATCGGAAAATTGTGTGTCATTTCTGGAATTGCTTGCTCTATCACCAGCTCCTTGAAAATCACCATTTTGCAAATTAGTTTCTAGAATGGTACTATCGCTAGTTATGCTATTAGTTCTGTTAGGATTTGAAACATCTTGTCCAGTCATTGTTCTGTTTTGTTTCCTATCCGTACCTAATTTCTGATCTTGACGGAACTGCTCACTGTCTGATGTTGTTTGCCCTCTTGTTGATGAGCCATTATAATGTAAAGCGTCAGTGTTATGGAGCCCAAACTCATTTAGACTAGCGGGTCTCATTCCCGTGCTAACATTTCTAAGTCCGTTTACAGTGGCATCGGTCCTTCCATAGCTATTCTTTGAAGTAGAGTCATAAGGAGGTTGCTTGTTATTCGTTTCGTTTTCTGATGGTGAGCTTGATGTATTAGACGAACCCAGTCCACCACTCTTAGTTCTATCAGTTCCATGCATAACATCACTTGCAGTAAACACTTTTTTTGACACTGATGTGCTGTCGGTTAGCGTATTACTGTCGTCCTTTAGATTATCTTTTCTCTTGTCCCCGGATGTTTCAATATTTGTTTCATTACTGCCTATTGATTTAGGCATTTCCACATTTTTGTAAATTTCATCATTTAATTTCGTAGACATTCCATCTGAGGATGTATTTCTTGTATCTTCATTAAACATTCCACTGTTTATCGTTTGATCTTTACGATTATCACCAGCATTGTAACTTTCACTAACATCAGCATTGCCTGATATTTTAGTATCAGAGTTGGCTCCACTGACACCATCTAATGAATATACATTACCAGTTACCATATCGCTGTCATTTCCAAATTTCTTATTATTTGTTTTATTATCTAATATAGATGTATCATTCATTTTGTCATTTGCACCTGGGCCAATACTACTGTGTCTGTCAGATTCATTTATTGTGATGTTGACATTGACGCCTTCTTTTCCTAGACCTTTTTTATGAGCAAATGTGTTGTTCTGATTTCCTGAGTAGCCTGTTCCTCCTTTCCCAGCATGTTTATCGTTTGAGGCCACGCTGCTTGTAGTTTCATTTGTTTTTTGTTGATTACTGTTCATATCATCACTTGATGTGCTATTATTGTTTCCAAAGATAGTTCCGTTATTAAGCAGGCTTTCATTTACATTATCAGACGTCTTTCCTGACCCATTCAATTCACTCCTTGTTTCTTTGGTACCAAAACCATGGTTTATGTGTGATAATTGTGTAGTGCTTTCGTGTCTATTTTCAGTGTTAGTTGCATCAGCTGTCTGGTTATACTTTGCAGCGTCAGAACCACCATTTGACCCATTATATGTATTAGATTGTTCATTCTCACTAATACCTAACGTTATGTTGGTGTTGTGAAATGTTTTCTCCGCGATTGATTTTCGGTCCCCTGTGTATTCAGCAGATGACGTTTGAACATCATTTATATCGAATTCCCCGGCAGTTGAACCATTGTATCTGATTGTTCCATTTGAATATTTTGTTATTTTACCAAGTTCATCGCTGGTTTCACTGAATGTTTGATCAGTCGAATTTGTGGCATTTCTTATATTTATTGCACTATCACCACCCACTTGAAAATCATAATTTTTCTTATGAAGTTCTAAACGTTTTACATTATCTGTCTTTTGTTGATTTGTACCGTTATGAACGTTATAATCATTTTCAGTTACATTCGTCACATCACCCTTAATATTCCCACCAGGATCAATTTTACTCTCATCTCTTCCGATGTCATCTCCAACATTTTTCAAATAACCACCTTTTGTAAGAAAACTGTCATCATCCAATCCACTGGTGGTTGTCATTGTGGTCAAAGAGTCGTTTAGCAACGAAGTTTCATCATTTTCTTTATTCTTCCCTTTATCATAAAAAATCTCTGGAGGAGTATCCGTTGATACATTGGACATTCTTTCGATGTAATTTGCTGCAAGTTGCTGATGTAAACTCCCATTTTTGTTTCTCTGAACATTGGCTAACACATTTCCATTAAATGCTTGTTCAAAACCATCGACTAGAGTGCCATGTCTGCTACCATCTGGATTATAGTTGTGGCCGTCTTTGCCATCCCGACGTTTGTCGTTTTCAGTTATATTTAACTGCTTGGAACTATTTCTGAATTCACCATCAGAAAACGGTGAACTATTATTATTTGACACGTCTATTACAGCATCTTTGCTGGTTTCATTTGCATTTGTTTCCACTCTGTTACCACTATTTTGCATGATGTTTTGTTGTGTGTCATTGCCAGCAATTGTGCTGTTAAAAATGTCATTAATTGAGCTGTTCAGAAAAGGATCAACAGCATCAGCGGGCCCATGTTCAGACGCCCGCGGAATAGGTTTCCTCCTACTATTTCCATGGATGATTCCATCAGTTTCGTTGTTACCGTCTGTATGTATAAAGCTATCTGCTATACCATCTGATTGTTCCGAACTATTTATTAGTCGTTTTGGGTTATCTGAATGATTAGAACTAACTGCTTGTCCATCTAAACCGTAAGAATAATTAGAACGAGCTGCAAGTCCATCTGAAATATCTGGATGGTTTGAACTAGCTGCTTCACCATCTTGATTCTTAGAACTTATTTCTTGTCTATCTGTACTATCAGCATTAGTAGAGCCTACTCCATCTGGTAGTGTTATACTATCCTTTGGTCCATGCGAGTAAACGGAGAGGTTTGATTTACCAGCGTGTCCATATGAGTCATCAGACGGCATAGCGATTCCTGTTAATCCATGTCGAGGTACAGAACTACCTGCTCGTCCATCAGAACTACCTAATTGAATTAATGTACCATCTGATCTATTTGAACTATCAGGCAGCTTAGAACTGGTTGTTAACAAATCGGAATGCTTCGGACTTTCTGAACCATCAGAATGTGCAGCTTTTCCTGTACCTCCATCTCTATAGGGAGAACTTCCAGCTTGAGCATCAGAATATTTGAAATTATTAACTAGTCCATCTAAATTAACTGAATCGCCAGCTAAATGCTTGGAACTATCAGCTCTTCTATCTGAGTTATCTGGGAGATTTAAATTACTTGCAAATCCAATTGAACCATTTATTTTGTCGGAACTACCAGTAAGTCCGTCTGAATCAATCGGGTTGCTGAAACTACCTGTTGGTCCACCTGAGCCACCTGGGAAAGTAGAACTGTTTGCTTGTATATCTAAATCACCAGAATGCGTGGAATTACTTCCATGTTCATTGGAACGATCTAGGTATTCAGATGTGACTGCTTGTCCGTTTGAATCATTGAAACTATCCGCTAGCCGATCTAAACCAATTTTATGATCGGAACTACTTGCATGTTCATCTGAGACACGCGAATTGTTTGAGCTACCGGCAACTCCCTTTGAGTCCTCTGAAATTTTATAACCATCTGCTTGTCCGTCTAAAAGATTAAAACTACTCACACGACCATTTGATCCATCGGAATAATTGGAGTCACTAGGTAGCCAATCTGAATCTTTTAAAGCTTTATGTCCACCCTCTTGTACATCTGAATGATTCAAACTACCCACTCCTGCCCTGGTTGCCTTTGAATGATTATAACTATTAGTTATACCATCTGAATGAGTAAAACTACTACCACGTCCTTTTAATCTATCTGAATAATTTGGCTTACCATATTGCCCATCAAAATCACCTGAAAGTTTATAACTACCTTCTAGTACATCTGAATGATTAGAACTATCCCCTCCGCCACTTAAACCATTTGAATAGTTTGTGCTACCTGTTATTTCCGAGATTGCTGGAGAGTGATCTGTACCAGCTAGTTCACCTGAATGATTTGATTTATCGAAATTGTTTACACCACTTGTTCGTACATTCAAACCATCTGAATGATGCTCAGAACGACCTGCTGTCCTATTTATAGCGTCCGGAGTGTTGGAACTGCCTCCTAGACCAGCTGAACCATCAGCATGAGAAGGGTCATCTGGTGGTCTGTTTGAACTATCAAGATACGTAGAACTTCTTGTAAGTATATCTGCATTTGAAGAACTACCAGCTAGTCTATCGGAGTGGTTATAACTACTTGCTAGCCCATCAGAATCGTTTAAATGACCAAAATGACTTGGTCTATCAGAATGGTAAGAACTACTCGCTGGTCCATCTGGTTGTTTATAACCTCCTGCAAGTAATGCAGAATGTTTAAAACTGTCTGTTTGTTTATTTGCACCATTTGAAGTACTTTCCAGCCCATTGGATTTGTCAAAAATACCAGCTTGTCCATCAGAGTGGTTAAAACTACCTTCTATTCCATCTGAACCATCTTGAGTTTTAGTTCTTCTAGCCATTATATCTAAACCATCTGTTTTGTTTATGCTGCCAGGTAGTCTATCTGCACCATCCAGATGTTTAGTTTGGCTAGCTAGTCCTTCAGAGCCATCCGAGTTGGAAAATCCCGATAGTCTATGTGAATGTTTGAGATTACCAACTTGTCCATCTGATTTGTTAGCAATATTTCCTTGTCCGTCTGGATTATCTGGATGGACAGAACTACCATCTGTCCGGTTGGGATTGATAACACTAATATTTTGTCTATCGGAATTGCTAGATTTGACATTTAGCTCATCAGAGAGATAAGAACTACTTGCAAGTTCATCTGAAAGCTTGGAACTACCAGTTTGTCCAGCTGATTTGTCTGAGCTTCCTGATATTGCATCAGAACCATATGGGTGGTCAGTACTACCGCCTAGACCAGCTGAGTGATAAGACCTACCAGTTAAGCCATCTATATGTTTAGAACTGATATCTTGTTCTCCAGAACCATTTGAATGATGAAGTCTGCCACCTAGACCACTTGAATAGTCGGAATTACCAACAGGTCCGTGTAAATAAGACGATCTACCAGCTAGTCCATCAGTATGGTTAAAACTACCATCTTTTCCATCTGAAATATCTGGATTTGATTTTACAGCCGGTTCATCTAAATGGTTAGAATTACCCGTTATTCCGTCTGCGTGATTGGAAGTATGTGCTTGTCCATCTAAACTATTTGGATGGTAAGTACTATCAGATATTCTATTTGCAGCATCTGAATTCTTAGCGTTTAGTGTAAATCCATTTGATCGACTTAAATTGCTGGAATCTGCCGATGATCCACCAACATGTTTAGAACTACCTTCACGTCTGTCCGAGCTGCTCAAACCACTTACGCGACTATCTGAAACATCTGGATGGTTAGATTTACCAGCTAGTTTTGCTGAGTGTTTGGAAGTACGTTCTTGACCATCTGAACTGTTTCTTTGCTCTGGAATATCTGTTAATCCATACGAACCATCTGAATGGTTAGAGCTACCACCTACATTTGAATGTTTGAAACTATTTGCTAGTCCATATGAACTGTTAGAATCGCCTGTTACTTCATGTGAAATATTTAAACTACCTTCTAAACCGTTTGGATGTGACACGCTATCTAGCACATTTGAATGACTAGCGTTGGAACCACCTGCTCTTTTATTTGAAATTACAAATCCACTTGCCTGCCTATCTGAAGAGGAAGTATTTATTAATCGATCTGGATTCGAATTAAAGTGTTCAGTGTCAGTATCATTTATTTTACTGTCATCATGAGAGACCTCAAATTTACCCGAAATATTCGTAGCTCCATCTGAATCCCGTCCCTCTTTATTTCTCGTAGTTGTACTGTTATTGTTATATCTGTCAGTTGCATTGTCGTTTAAGTGCTTTGAAACATCATTATAATTAGTATTGGTTTCATCGCGATTCTGATGATGCGCTTCTGACCAAGCGCTGTCTCTGTCATTGTCTTGGTTGTTCACAACACGACCATGTATGTTGTTTATTGGACCACCGTCTATTTGCTCCAAAGTGCTGTCGATTGGTCGTCCAGTTATTAGTTGCGATGGTAAAATATGAATGTCAAATGTATGAACTCGTTCAATACGTAGTGATGGCATTGAAGTATCTTTGAATGCTGGTGGCGGCGGCAGTGGCTGGGTATTTCCAGGAGAAGTTGAAGGTTTCAGTGACACAAAATGTGAGAGTGATGACTTAAGATTCAAATGATATGAATCCCCGGATGAAAATAATGTATCCTTCGAGACAGTGACACTAGGGGATGGATCTGGAAGAACTGACGTTACAGACTTGAAGCCAAAGTTATTATCCTGGTTAACGGAACTAATGATCAGTGATTTTGATGGGATAATAATGTCATATTTTGATTGTGAAGTCCGTGTATGAGTGTCCGTTACTCTGTTCCCTTTCCCGTAATCAACGGCCGTTACTGATTGAGAAATCTCTACTGATTTCAAACTGTCAACATCCAAAACTGACGAATCTTTGTGAGAATCATTTCTAATGTCCTTTCCAGAAATATGAGAATAATTCTTCGAATTGTGATGTATAGATTTGTGTTCAGCATATCCCGAAAAATCTTGTCCATTCCAAAGTTTAAATGCATCCAAAACATCAGTGCTTCCACTGGACGGATTATTGTCAAATGTGTCGCCATCATTGATGACCTGCTGATTTCCTTGATGTTTGTTATCAGTTTTATATGCCCTTACCTTTGCGTTGTTTCGTTCTGTCAATAGGACGTAATGCATTGTTTAATGACAGTTTCAACATGAATCACTGTAAGGAAATGAACACGTAGTAATAGTGCTGTAAGACTGTTATTGCATTTATGGAATCGCTGTTAAGATGTTCATCATTTTTTTCCGTTATCAACATTGAATGTGGGAATATTTGTTTTAAAAGACATTGTAGGGATTTCCCCAATGCTGTGTAACACGTATTCAACTTTATTTCCATTATTCAAACAGTATGTGATCAAGCATATTCAATATCGTAATAGATGTTTTGTTGTCTAATTAAGTTTTAAGGTGCGATGTTAGTTCAACTAACCTTGTAAAGCAATACCTACCTTTTGTATTCGGATTATTAGTACCAGACTGAAGTAAAGGGATATTTTGTTGTGCGCCTACATACAGAGATGCGTGACCAATCACGTCAACTTTGTCAGTGTACAGTGAGTTAGATTGCTTTGCAGTTTCAACATTAGTTTTGTAAAGAGTAGGTGTTGGTGTTATGTCGATTATATTTGATTTTGTCCATGATGAATCTGTGAAAAAGAAAAATTAGTCAGATGTTCAACGTCGTTTAACTGTAAAACACGGTGGCTGACTTAGGGCATTCAAATCAGTTACGTATATGTTAACCTTTCATGCAGAGCAGATGCACTAGGAGTTTTCATACCATGAACAAGGTATTATTTCGCATTCCACTATATTAAATACTTGAACCTGCTTTTTGCATTCTATCTGGTCTCAAACTAAACAAAATATCAAAACACCTTCCTGTATCCAGATATATGTTCCCAAATGATTTCCTAAATCAGTCGCCGTAAGTTGTGAACAACAACCAATAATTAAAAGTACAGATGTTAGATTGTGAAAAACAAATAATGTTAATCAATACAAATGCTGGCATGCTTTAAACATGCATTTTCATGTAATTATATTGGTACATGTACATGGTGCTCTTGAAATAAAATCTACATTTTAACTAATTCTAAGTGAACAATTATATTAGCAATAACTCTTCTAAGTGCATAGTTCTATTTCTAATTCCTGAACACATCTAATTGCGCACAGGAGGGCAGCATACCTAGAGAAGATTCTTCATCCAAAGACTGTTCAATAGACTTTTTGTTAAGCTTTGTGGCCAGTTTGTTCAGGAGCCAAGCCCAGTCATCAAAAAATGGTTTTGGAGTGATCTTATTGACCGGTGAAGTATTTAGTCTTTCAAAAGGTTTGATTGTGGTTGTGGCCTCCCGTTGCAAAGTATTATCATCAACTGTGGACCGGGAAAATGCCTCGGCTGAAGTAGGATCTACCTTAAAGCCTCGTGACGACATCGTAGAGCCTACAAACGCAGCCGTAGTTGTAATCAGGAAGAGTTTGGAGCTGGTGGGCGTGATGAGACGTGTGTGCAGGCCGCTGTTCAATCGTGGGGTGCTGACAGAAAGCTCTGTGAGCAAGCGCGATACACTGTGAACCATAGGATACGACGTATGACGTAGAACATCACGTGAACGAATTGACGAATCAGACATAGACATAGACGGGTACAGTTCCAACGAAGAACCCTTATTTTTAGCACTTTCCACCACAATTTTCCTCTCCTCTGAAGAGGAAGTGACGTTGCAAATTTATTAATACAAAGTAACAAAAACAATTTTAGTATACATATAGTGAACAAATAAGGACAATTATCAAAAACACTTGTTCTATAAGCGGAAGCGTCACAAATATTTTCCCGTCAAATAACGCTTTTGTGAAACATGTACAAATTAACATTGAACGGTAAGTGCGGTATTAAGGTTGTGTGTTGATGCAGTTGCTGCGAAATGTTTTAGTAAAAGGACGTTTGCATTATAGTTAATACAAATCCATGTGTCAAAACGTTATTTTTTATTCAAGCTCAAAACCAACATACGTATATAACGCGACCTTACACAAATTCACAACAAGAAATAACTATATTGGATTTTGTTAATTCATTCGAACAAAGCAATTTGGTACATACAATGAATTTTATTAAGTTGTTAAGTTATGGATATTCTAAATGTAATTATAAGAAGTTCTAATGTTACTATGACTAAAAGCAATTAACATCAGGATGTGGAATAATACTGGTCTAATATAGTGATTCAGCGGAATATACAGTTTTTTCAATGTTGTGTTAATTCACAATTTAGGGTTGGTAACGACCCGTACATAATACAAACGATGTGCAATGCATGAATATGCAGTTCATATATATATAGCAGTGCTGAGAAAAGATGAAACGGTATAGAACTTACCTTTAGGACGTTTCGGGTGATTGATATCGCCAGTTAC
Organism: Mizuhopecten yessoensis; assembly: GCF_002113885.1. NCBI lineage: Eukaryota > Metazoa > Mollusca > Bivalvia > Pectinida > Pectinidae > Mizuhopecten > Mizuhopecten yessoensis. Next base: position 474,872 of record NW_018403342.1, on the reverse strand, counting down.
CGGTATGGTTTCTACCCATATATCCATACTTTTAACGTACACGAGGAAATCACGAATAACGAGAAACAGTTTTGATTCCCGCACTAAGCGATCAGCCTTTCTTAGTATTAGATCCTCAATATGTTTAGGGTCACGGGTGTGGGTATTATCCACAAAATCCAATGTGAAATATAATCCAACCTTTCCGGAATCATCGCTAAAAGATAATTTAATTGATGATTTTTCATTAAAATGTCGATATGGGTTATCTGTAACTTATCCGGGAATTAATTCGAGTTTGTTAGTGAACAGTTTAATATCATATAAACACCTTTTCAAAGAATTTTGCCATAGCAAATAATATGTTGTATATTTGTGGAAGTTATGCTCCAAAATGTGACAGCAGCTATGTCAAATTAATATTAGATTCAAATACTCAAGAAGTAAATTTCCAAATCGGTCAAATTATGACATGATAAATTCAGTTGAGCACGGAAATGATTTAAACTGCTAAACTTTAAAGTGTTAAACATAATCAAACTAAAGCCAAAGCGATTTCATGGCATCAGATAATACAAACAATTGAAAAAAGGAAACTTTTGCGTAAGAATACGTAAATCTAATAAATAGCAAAGTTAAAAATAGGTTAAAACTTAAAACATCATTGATTATACAGGAAAACAATGTCTCTGCTTATTGCGTTGATCTTATAGACTCTAGTTATTCCCGCTTTGATAACTTTTTTTTTAGAAAATACTGTAAAAATTGAGTTTCACTTATTTCTATCTTATTAAATCATCATAGGATGCAATTGGTAATTTATTGATTTACAATAAACACATTGTATAAATTGAAATATCTTTGACAACGCAAATATATCCACACTGCAAACGTTTGCAAAGTAAAAAAAATACCAATAGGTACAAATGAAGATGCAAAGCTTAATTATATTTATTTCAAAGTTTTACCGAATACAATGATACTGGCACTTCAAACGAGCTATTTTGGAGATTATCATTTCGTTAAAGAAGCAGGTATATTGTATTTGTATGTATAATAAACTAATCAAAATAAATATAAACCCCGATTCATAAATAACTCATTTTAAAAACTTAAACCACAGTGAATGTTTACTAGACAAAGGTACGTGTATGATATGTAAAGTTAAAAAAGTTAAAAACTTTTTTTATTAGCAGTATAAATTGTATTTGTAATAGAGAAACTCTTTTATTTTAACTGACATGAATTTGATTGATTAAACATCGATTGACTATATATGATAATTTACAGATGATTCATAGTTAATATAATTCTTACCTCATTTTGATGATATGACATGTCAAGTAGAAATGGGAAAATTCACTGTACAGAAAATAATTCTCCATCTGAAAAATAAATCAGAGAGGGTGATTTAACTACATTTACATATTTTTATTATATCAATGCATATTCACTTTCTCAGATATTAACTCTCCACATATATATAGAAGATATTTAATGGTGTCTTCAGTAATAACAAATACATTTCACGAGTGTTGCTAATATTTTGATATTCACACGAGAGAAAAATATCAAAATATTAGCCACACTCGTGAAATATATTTGCAATTACTGAAGACACCATTTAATTTTCTATTAGTTACATTTTAATGCATAAAACATGAAAAAGTAATCCACTAAAAAAGGGCGGGAATCAGAAGCGTGATAACTAGCGCCATATTCTAATGAAGTCACGCTTGCCAACAAGTGTTATTGTCACACTGTGCAAATATCACTTTCGATATTTGTCACAGTGTAAATGTAAATTAAAGATAATTCTTCACCTGATATTTAAATTCGTCTGCACCTGTACGTTTAAAGAATAATTACGCAAACGATGAGCAACTACAGTGTATGTGTGTGTGTGTATTGTTGAGAGTACAAATGTTGATATCATTTTGAATAAAGGATGCATCGCCTTTTACCACGAGTTCAGAGTGTTGACCCCTTGGAATATACACTGTACTTATGTGTTTTCACTGTGATATATATTTTTTCCCATTGTTTTGACACTGTGGTATATTTTGTAATTTTATACTGACCCTGTGATATATATGTTGTTCATGTGTACTGGTGGGATAGTACATATTACCAAACAAGTAAACATGTTGCTAGATTTGTAAGTTAAAGAAACATATAACGAATTTGTCTGCACAGTTTATTATATTTGTAAAATGATGATATTGTTATCTTATGTAAAAGATGGAATTATTTGTTGCAAAAGTTCAGAAATGAATATAATCATGTAGGCCTTATTTTATAACACCAAACGATTAGGTTTCATAAATGACCAATTAGTATTCTACAGACATTATAAGCTATCACTTTTGGTTGATTACACCAGTAATACATGTATATCTGCCATAACAAAAGGCACAGAGAAAAATACAAAGAACACTACGGCAATTAATGAACTGAAAAGGGAACTGTGTACATGGTTCTCAAGTCTTTATTACATTGAAGTAATGACCCTTTCTCTATTCATCATTGTTTGACAATGGGACAAATTACAAATAATTAACCTAGCATTTGAAAGCCTTGTCAACAATAAATACTATCTGACCTAGTAGATCCACTATCAATCATATAATGTTGATATGTATGTTAAACGGGTGACCTGTCAACTTGACCTCTGCCCTTTAATAACAAAATAATTCACAAATTGTAATTTTAAATAAACCATTACTATGGTAATTATTTTCGGTAACTGATATAAGGCCAAAGGCATGTACATAATAATGAAATGTGTCGAGGTGGTCCAACCACAACAGAGGAAACGCAATAGATTAGGCCATGAGGACAGTGTCCCGTTAGACATTACTTAGTCCGAAAGGGTTTCTGATAAGTTTATATGATGTTTGATGTCAAACTTGTTTTACGAGGTAGGGTCAGAGATTGTATTTTGTGAGACTAATGTCAAACCATGTTTTGTAATGTTAATGTAGCGGGTCAGTGTGTGATTGTTTAGGTTGGGGATCTGACCATATTGTTGTATATATCTTATGTATTTTCATCTTGATTGTGAGGTAGGAGGTCAATCCAGGTGTTGTAAGTCATCCGCAAGTGGGTTTTGATCTTTTAGGCCAAAGTACATTTTACATGATAGAGTGTCAGACTGAATTGTATCGAGTAAAATGTCCGGCCGTTGTAGTTAGGAAAATAGATCATCCTAATATTTTAGATAGATGGGAGTCAGAGTTCGTTTCAGGGTAGTATACCAGAGCTCATATTGTGAGGCAGGGGTCAGACATTGACTTGGGAGGGATCAGACTTTGTTTTGTAGAATAGGGGAACCGACAGTATTTTATGAGGGTGACAGACTCAATATCATGATGAAACGGGTAAACATCCGTTTTTGTAAGGTAGACATCAAGTCGAATAAAATGAGGCAAGAAATCAAACTATACGTTATAAGATCGGTGGTCGGATCTTGATTTGTGAAGTAGTGATAATATTTTAACTATTGTAACCTGAAACTCTAATTGTGAGGTAAGGGTCAGACTTGAATCAAATAAAAAAATAATAGATAATAAGATATACAAATGTCTGCAAGTGGCAATCCACAAGGACATTTCTGATATCAAAGACGCAGGACAAAAACGATATCTATCTTGAACCCCAATCAACGACTATGCTCTCCGGATGCATGGTAGTTTCCTGAACCGCGTGTGCTGCCTCGTCAAATGTTTTACAGTGTACATTACAGCGGGTTGTTTAGGATAAATATATTGTATAAAGAAAAAATCCTGGATAGTTAGCAGAGCATTCTTATGATACATCGAGTGTATTGTTTCACAATATTAAGTGTATACAAAACAGACGACTTATATATGTACATGTGTCAAATTATATTAAATGCCGACATATGCCATTAACATAACACATTTATGCTGGTTCAGTGCTAAAATATAATGTATTAACACACACACGTTTTGGTTCTGAAACTCACTGTTTTAGCATTACTATACATAGGTATTTTATCTGAGCCGTTGGCCCATAAAACACATTGTAATTTAATCGAGAGACGTAAAAGTACCACACGTCCCCTTTGGCGACATCCTTGTATACTTAACATCAAACCTAAGAGAAAAAGACGTGTCTACTTCTTCACATAGGTAACGTCCAGTAGAACCAAATTTGTTATCAATTAACGTATAAGTATTCCCTTTATACCATTATAAAAGTATTTTGTCAAGTAAAGGTGAAGCATACGTACAAACGTACCACAACATTGACTGCTTTTGCGGTGCAGGTTAGCTGAGAAATGTTCGTAGTAGTAATTAATCTGCCCACTTTATACATACAATACGAGAACATCAAAGATCTTAAATTTAACGCAATCGTAAACTAAGTTTACATATGAAAAATAGTTTCAGACTTTCCTGAAGTGTTTAACATTCGTCATGTTGCATTAATCTACTAAATACGATCCCTGTAGAAATGTACATATACAATATAATCACCTCATCGCACATTGGTTCACCAATGGACGCAAACTCTTCGGTTTTCCTGTCCTTCATCAGACTTGTGAAATTTCGATTGTCGATTGTGAGGGTGATATGGGCTCGTAGGATTGCTAAAAAATAAACAAATTTAAGTACAAAAATAACCTATATTCACGAAAGTAAGAGTTATGATAACGTTTGTAGTATATAAACAAAACAAAAATAAATTAGTGTTACCGACATATGTAACTTTTAACTCTTGATTTAGGCCTGTATCTGTAACATAGCGTATAGCAGTATACAAAAGTAAGCTTAAAATATAAAAAACAATATATGACAATATCAAATTACAAAAGAAATTAACAAACTAAACAGAAGGATGGATAGTCCCGGTTTGCATGGATTTGTAAGAATAATCATGACATGATCATTTTATAATCAGGGCATCAAATGGTATTTTTATAAAGAGACTGTTATATATCCAAATAAAAGAATATAAATGACAATACTGAGATTTATATGAATTTCATACTGATTATTGCATTAAATTAACATGTGTACGTGTTAATAAATGAACTAAAAACGTGTTGTATCATGCAGTTCCTAGTTATCAGAAAATCGACAGGCAAAAAAATGAAAAAAAAATCTAGAATATACGAAGGTATTAGTCACATTTCCAGCAAAAATTCTAAATGGTCATTTATATAATATCACGACATTCATGGCTGTGATTCTTGTCATTTATGTAAAATGAAAGCAAACATTTTTCACCGCAAGTGACACCAAACGATTATGTAAATTCTAAGATGTCTTTTTCTCGTTTAAGACGTAACCTAAACATAGCTTGAGCTGGCCACCTCAGCTGTGGCTCCAGAACTGATGATTAAGATTGGTGAACCTGACATGGGAATATAACTGTATGTGACGGGACTGTGACATACAAAACACATAGGTAAAGAAGGATCACAAAGCCCTAACGCGGTACGTGCGCGTTATCAGACAGCTGACATCTTATTTTTGCCTTAATGAATACACCTAACCTAACCTATTTTATTAAAAATAGTTTAGAAACGAACTCAAATAGATAGCTAATTTATGTATCACATCGTCACATTGAAAGTTAAAATCATCTTGTTTTTTTCTCTGGGTTTCTCGGAAATTAAGGAGCATCTAAAATAACTCAATATGGCTTGGCAGTTAAGATAATGTTTGGCGACCGAACCTGGACCTGTCAGTCGTGAGGTCTGGACTATTGGACTGGTTCAAACAGTTAAGCTGGTAGGACAGATTTGCTTCGCCACGATTTCTAACCCCGAAACGACCTCTTCCTTGAGTGAGAACTCGTGCTAAAATTGCTGCGTTTGCAACACGTTTTTTCACCCCTGCACAAAATTTCACCCGGGTGAGAAATCGTGTTATGAGTATGCATACTATCCGTTGTAATTTGTACGAACACTGCAGGTTTGTCTCTCAGTCTATCGATGAGACAGCAATAGTATAATAGTTTAATAAGGTTAATATCATTAACCAAACAAAACTTACCATAGATATGTTCACGCAACAAAGGTGGTAGATGCTGATGATTGTTTCGTCTGTCTCTTAAGATTTGGGGATAGAATGTGCTCATTTTTACAGTTCTTTGGTTAAAATGACTACCAACACGTATCCACAATGTCATTTCGAATGTAAACTTGCATTTGTTAAATTACCTATAGACATTTCGGATTTGCTCTTATCAATAGTACTTCTACATTCACGAGAGAGCATGCACTAAGTAACTGTACTGCGGTAAATCACAAAACAACTTTACTGTTTCCCAGGTTTTGGGGACATAACTTTCATCTCAGCCTGAAACCTAGTCTCTATGACTTGCACAAAGCTTTAGTTTGACCACATTTTCACAGGGATTCGCTTTACCTGTGTATTTACTAATTATTTTAAAATGAAGTCAGACTAGTGTGAATGACAAATATTAACGTAAGGTATCTGTATCAGAATAGTGTGAACATAATTCATAACTTTGAGTTATTATTTTCTGCTGTTACCTAATACACAAAAATACATTCGTTTCCAATAAATTATCTGCGATGATATGGAAGGCCAAAGATTCTAAGCGGATTTTCATTAATAAAGGTCAATTATTATATTCATACAATCATAACAATAAACATATATATGAATCAATACATTTTTTAGGTATTCGCAGGATCTGTCATATCAGGCGCTAACCACTAGTACTATGCCACATGGCTAATATGTCCCAGTGTGTGTATGTCTGAGTGTGTGCTAGAGATGTATTGTGTTTTGTTTGTAGTGGGACCGTGCTTCCAGGGTTATCATTTATAGTTCCACCTCACTTGAATAATATAGCAAAGATACCGTTACATGTACATTTACCCCCCGAACCATTTTATACTCCACTTGGGTCGTTGGAGTTGAAATAGGATCAATCGTTTCCCTTGCACATGCCGATGTTACATAAGCGTATAGGATATGCCTTGCTGTAACATATACCTTTAAAAACCCGTTTGTATGTCATTTTACAAAGCGGAGGCCTTTTGCAAATGTATAGTCGACAGAACTTGGGAGAACATAGTTTATAGTTTTGAAATGTTCTTATGAGGATGATGCCACCTGCAGTAATTTCAAATTTGCAAATGTGACATAAGGCATGCAGACTAAGGTCATAGATACCGCAGACACCTGGATGTGAAGGAATTTAGAACGACATGCTGGTATAATTTACAATGAAACCACACACAGCTTAAGTAGTAAACCGTTCAAAATGTTTTGTCGTATGATAATAAGGCTATAAAGGACCAAGTGGTAGGTAAATAAAAGGATCAGTAGGTTAAGAGATGGTAGGTGACGTATGTTCATACATCCCAGGGGGTTGGGTGTAAACTGGTCAAATGTACCACTTAAATTTTGGTTTTCGTAATTTTGTATATTTTTTGAGGTTAGAAAATTATTCTTAAGAGTTCATGATTTTCTTAATGATTTAGTAGAGGTTATTTCAATTTAATTTTGATAAATCGACAAAACAATTACGACAATTACTCCCATATGGTTAAAAGCTTTTAAATTAAATTAAATGTATTGATCTGTTTCATCTTAAAGATTGATCTTAATTATATATACAGGGACACGTGGCACACAACGCTAATATCGTAATGGTAGAAAGGGAGGGGGAATAAATAGTGATGGTGATGGGTTGACGTAGACCTATTATTGTTTAGCAGAGGACAGAAGGAAACGTCTCTAGGTAACCCATATTACATGCTTTATACCACCCTATGGTGAAAAATACTAGGTAAGTTTAATATCTAAATACAGAATATAATACAATGAGACAAAGTACCTTTGTGATAGGCGAAGTACAGGGCGATCCCAACAATGACAGACAGCGCAGCTAATACAGCGATTCCCATCAATATCACCACAATAGTGTTCCTCCTTCGCAAGGTTTTGTCCACCGACTTGGTCGATGCAGTTGATCCAAAGGAGGAACGCTTTCCGTAACTACCACTTGAGTCCCAATCAGTTTTATCCTTGTCAGAAGATTTTGACAAATCCTCCTCAAACACACCCATAAGTCCCATTCCATAACCTTTCCCCCATGTCGGTATGTAAGTGTTCCTTAGTGCAGGCTGTAATAAAAAATAAAAAAAGGTTATTCAAACCGGAATTTGTAATTCCATACGGCGCCGAATTTGCGTTTATGCAGAATAAGAACTATCCGTATTGTATTAAATTCATAGTTTCTATAAGTTATACACTATGTGTACAATGTAACTACATGTAGAACACGTGATTACAAATGTCAACCACAGAGCATCTAATGGTAAGTAATGTTTAACCGATAGCTCAAAATTTACTGATAATGACTAAGTTATTCCGTTTCTACTCATAATGCCCGTGATATAAATATGAATGCAATATATACTTTTGCAATTTTTCAAGGTGCAGAATATCTAAAATTTGATCAAATTATTGTAGCCCACCATGTATAGTTCATATTGAATAATATAGGTTACATTTTTGCTTATGCTATGAATAGGAGAGAATACATCTCCTGTCTTGATAACGTCTTTACCCATCATGATGTCATTAAATCAAAAATGTAATTTACGTTTACATATTTGAACTATATATGTATGTTGTTACTTATTGGAACCATTTTAAATAATATGATATGCGCTAATGTATTTCAACACAAATCGAATTTAGAATGTGAAAAATATTCAGTGAAAGCAACATTTTGCCTTGTTTATTTCAATTATATTTTTCCTTGATCACCATACAATATCTCCCCTTAAATTGAAGTTATGTTATAGTGATTTAAATCTTACAACACAGAATTACTTGTTAATCATAGGATTGTTCTTAAAAATCAGGCTTTGAAAGGGAATCTGAGCTTGCTATAAACAAAAAATAGTGCAGTTGTATAATGGGCAAAAACAGTACTAGATAATTTTTCATCAATGACGCATTACTTGGCGTTTAGACAGACTATTCTAAGTTTGTGTTACCATCAAGCTCAATGTATTTGCATTGTAACTTTTCATATTAAAGCAAAAAACAAAGATTGACTGCTTTTATTGTGAAATCGTGAATATAACCGATCAGTAATTTGTTAATGACAGTTATTACGAGTTGTGTCTCCACCTGTTTTGTAAATCTTTAACAACAGTTGAATGTGTGTTTAGAAGAATGCAATAAGACGTAGGGAATCATAATCTCAATTAAAAATACTTCAGGTAAAAACAACCATGACTGCAATAATCAAGTTAATTTGCCAGGGCCACATTTGTAAATCTACTGAGTGTTTGAGGATTCAAAGGATACAAAAGAAAATTGTTTAGATGTTTGTGCAAATCGCGTCATGACTCTTTTGTAAAACTGCAATTTCTCGCACAATAAATCAACAATAACACTTTATTCATTAATTAAATATTTATCATGATGTCAGTATTTATATAATATAATCTGTGATGCACGCGTATTGCAAGTCTCTACAGCACACACCATCACGTCCCCGGGCGTTACTGTGGCAGATACAGATTTGGCCATTGCCTTTTACAGACATTAATTATATCTTGTGTAGCATGTAGTCTGTTTCAATGGACATAAATTTGATTGGCACAGCGTTTGACAAATTAATGTCAGAATTAAAACAATATCGTATAATTGTAACAGGTATAAACAAGATATTTATCTGTAAAATGTGTCAAATGTGACGACGTTAAATGATAAATGTGATATGTTGATATTTTAATGCAACACGTCATGAATGCAAAATATCCTTAGTTTCAGCAACTTGTAATTATGTGTAATTATGTGCAATAGATAAGACACCAAAACGGAAAAAATAAAATCATAACTCCATCCACACAAAAGGCGGGAAACGTAACCAGATGTTCCGGGACATTAGCATATTCTAGACTACATTTGGCACCCGCCATATCTACTATAAAATCAAGAAAAGTACGTTGGTAACAAGCAACCAAACAACCAAAACAATAAATATAGAAATAAATACTATGGTTTTCAAGATTACATGACAACCCTGAAAATAAACTGCAACGAGAATGAAGCAGCTTAAGTAGAATACCATACGTTATTAATACATTATACATATGACGCATATATCCAGAACAAAATCGAGGATTAGAACAAATCCGAAAGTAGAAAATAACAAACATATAAAAGTGATATGTAGAAAGTCTCAAATTGAAAATATTGAGGAAACAGCTACACAGCTGGAGTCAGACGCTGTGTATGGAAACCGTAGGACATATACACATGCAATTAGGTACATGTAGTAACCCTTCGTTAGGAAAACAACAAAGAACAGAAGCCGTGATTTTTATTGTTGTTAAATACTGAAGCTGTGAATTATAAAGTTGGAAGGTATTGGGGATATTCAAAATCACTCACTTTAGTCAATGCAATACCAGCAAAATATAATTATATCAGTACATTACCAAAACTTTTGATGAAAAAGTTCCTACCTTACATGAAGTATTATCATTTTAATACTCCTTTTCGATATTGTCTCTGTAATTTTGATGAACAGACTAATTGTTTGATCGGCATTAGGCGCCATTACATAACCCCCACCACCTTCAACCACAAAAAAATGCCCAAGTCGAGCGATTGCGAAGTATCATTGTGCCTAATCACGTGATATCTTAAGTCTAATCAAAGTAATGACAAAAACGGTTGTATAAATGATAGAATGTTCTACCTAGTAAGTAAAAGTGTAAATGTTTAACATTATTCAGCATATACTAAATCATCTGGATAAACCATAACAATTAACAGGTGACTTACCGTTCAAAGAAATATGGGACAATATATGTCGTAAATAGTTTACAAATGCATCTACATGATGCGAAAATTAAAATATTAATAGGCTGATATGTAATTTATTGCATCGCACGTTGACAGTATAGTAATTTATTCCGCTTAATACCACACATTATGGTTGGATACCATAGTCCATCCTTTTATCAGAGTTAATATAATTCATATTATGTTGACATTTCTAGGAGGACGCGGGATATTTTGTTTCTGGTTAATATAAACCTGTCTGAACGGATGATTTCAATATATGATTTTTATGACACCCTTTTTGAGGTCTTTATGTCATCAATAGTTTTATAGACAACGAAATCCGCTGATGATGGGGCAACTTAAGAAAGAGATTCACTGCTGGCACACTGAAATGTCATACGTATACGGTAGAGCATTTCACCCGATTACAGTAGGTCCCTTTCAGGCAGTGACAAGAGAGAGACAGAAGGGGAAGGAAGAGTAGATGGGAGGCCAAGGACAGTCCTGCAAAATGTCATTAAATGTCACTGAAATGTAACATTAAGAAACCTTTCTTTTAACCAGAGGCCATCTTAATGTTAGTTGTTGCATTTTACGATTTTGTAATGGAACACAACTTCGTTTGTTGCATGTACAAATTGTATTCTTGATTAAGGTATCAAATACTTTAATACAATTAAGCGATGACATCAATTAATTTGCATGACAAATATCAACCTCCATATTTGATAAATAAATAAATAATAATAAATCACGTGTGTTTGACTTACGTTAATCATACATTTGGATGTTTCCGCAAACATGTAGTCCGACTTTGGACAGGCTTCGGTAGGTTTGAATATTAATATGAAGATAATGGTAATAGCGCTTAGAAATAATCCAAGTACAAGCTAGTATTTATTTGATGTACAAGAGTACAAATATTTATGTGCTTTCATACAGTACAAAGCTACTCCATTGAAGAGTATAGGATGACCTAACCTTTAACACTACACTAGAGAGGCCCGCTTTCTTCATCATATTTCTGACAGTCCCTTTGACATTTATTTAATTTTGTAGCTAATACTGAATACATTAACTGTCCCACCTGAATTAAATACCATTGTACTTACCGGGAGAAACCACAACACGAGAACTAGAATTAAATATCACAGTTACTTAATGTAGTAACTACACTAGGGGACTTCATGTTCATTGAAAAATACAATTTATCAAGTGCATATTTAATTTTAAAAAATAAAACGCATACACATGTACATGTTGTGCTAGGAATAATATTCAATTACAGCTTTTTCTGATTTCAATTAAACATTAATATGTCAACACAATTTTCCATATACTTTGGTCACATGGTGATTCTGTGAACAATGAAAAGTTTACATCGTTATTATCTTTATATTTGAATTAAGATAATGTACATGGTCATTATTCAATATACATGTATTACCTTCTTGGATTTATAAAACAAATATATAGTGAAAAAATATATGCAATAAAATAGAAACAAATCAAACCTAGCTACAAAAGCTGGATCAGCTGTCATTTAGTCATTTTTACATAAAACATAGAAAACATAACACTGATACATAAAGAGAAAGGCTAGCACCTGTAACGTTATATTACTCGTTCTACATCGTATTACCTTCCTAGTATTATCTTTGGCATAGCTTACCGTTTTTATAATAAGATTAATATTGTAAACCATGACTGTTTGCCTTTTTATAGTGACGATATTGCTTTCATTTAATAATATTATAACAACAATAACTTACGATTGCAAATACCATATCTATTTATGCTCATAGCTATATAGTTGTTTTTTTTGAAAGTCATGGATCATGCTTAATACATTTGAACCAATAGGCTGGTACACCTTATAAACCCCCAGTTATGATGGTTGGAATGTGAGAGTCCGATTTTGAGGACGTTTAAAAAAGGGTATATTTTCACGGCATTAACATTAGCAATACAACTGCTGTTTGTTTTCAAATAAAATTACATAATTTTATTTAGTGTTAACTTCTAGGGTATATAGATGAAAATGTAAAATGCTTTCTGATGGCAGATCATATTTACTGTGATAAATCAGTAAGTGTCCTCTTTTGATGTAGTGTTTTAAACGTTATCATCGCGATAAAATATTGAATCGTTACATGTTTGCCTATAACCCATATGACATATAAACCCGCCAACAGCACTGATGCACCTGTATCGTTCTTAGTACACGTGTTGATGATGCAATTTTATAGATTTAATACAACCTTGAAAGTGAATATATAATTTGCAATTATGATAAACAATAATTCGCTTAGATGCTCTTCATAAGTTAAATTTGAATGCAGAATATTTCAACAGAGATGCTTCATTAGTAGTTTTCATTCAGTCTGATTATGTTTATTTGAATTATTTAGAATGTGCTACTACAAAAATAATCTCATTTTTCAGAAACTTGTTGAGGTGTATATGCAACTCACTTAATTATTAAAACAAGAGTAGATTTTCCTAGCTTAATACACATATACATGTATGTATGTTTACTGAAGGTTATATTAAAGGATACCGTTCACATTCTTTGTGTTGTAGACAATCCTAGACATTGTTTAAGTGTGAAAGCATTTTAATACATTCATAATTTATTTAGACTAATTCAAAATTATTCCATTCATGAAAGGACATGAAATGCTAATGAACTGCTCATATAAGCTTTCTTTTGAAAACTTTGTCTGCTTCTTAATTTCTATTGTCAGAAAATAGGAGATGATCAAATCTTATGAATTCTGTGGTTTGAATGTAAAGATACTTCTATAATTTATTGTAATATTCGAATAGTTCAAACGCAAAAACAGCTCTGTAACTTTATATTTTAGGTAAGCTTCTAGAGTCTACTAATCTCCTACAGGGAGTACCCACTAGATATGCGCGTCGCTGTCAGGTAGTATATTTGTTATTAGAAACACACAGCTAATTGTAGTCATGGCACTCTGATCCAAATCGCTAAAATAATGCCCGCCATTACTCTTTAAAATACTCCTGTGTTCGATATGGCAAGACAATATAAGGAATGGTGTCTAGCAAATATATAATCAAACTTAACAGTATGACATCTTCAGTAGTTAAGGTTCTTGAAAGCTGGCACATGTTTATTTATTTATAAAACGGACATCTGAATATTAAATGAACGTTCATCGGGGCATTTTACTTGGTTAGGTGTTGCCCTAAGACGAGAAAAACCGATTGCACGTGATATATCAAACTCTTGATGGAAGGGGAGTATACTGCTATGATAATACATCAAACAGTAACTGGAAGATGAGTTCCACATGTAGTGAAAGAAATCAATGTTGTTGGAAACTCCGGGTTTTTTTCGCCAACAGTATTTTGTTGGATTCGTTCTAATTTTTTCGATTTCACTTTAACAGGACTTACGTTTATTCATAGACTAATTTGACTGCAAATTTTATTTTTATTATCAAACAGGCATTTATTTTATAGATATATATATTGATAAATTCTGCATTCAGCTGAGAATGGATACTTATTAAGCTTCCATTCAAATTTTTAAGAACATCTTTTCAAGAAACGAAATCAAACATTCTAACACGGAAACAGGCGATTATGACTCAGTCGTATACAAAAAAAGAATACATAATTAGCCCGTAGTATTATAATAATTAACATGTTCACGACGAGTAAGTATGTCGAGGTCATCAAGTGTGAAAACATAAAGCCGAATGTTGTTTACAACGAACAAATAGGCATCGGTAAATGTTTCAGAAATAACACAAATAAAATCTATTAAGCAGTTCTTAACTCCCAATCTGGTATAACCTACTTTTTGGTATGGGCAAACATATTTTGTTGTCCGAAAATGGTTTGATCGGGGTGTTAAAAATGTTCGTGATCTATTAGAGCAAAACAATGTTTTTTTAACTATTATAAATTTTAAACTGGAATACAATATAAACTATAGAAACTAGAAATTTCTTGATTTATCATAGTATATGCCAGTCTATTAGGCAATGTTGTAAACAATTAAATGATAACTTAACTGCTGAAACAACTTTGGAGAGGCCCTTCATACCAAGTCATATTTATATTATCATAAAGAAAAAAAAGGTTGTAAAGACATGAATGACATATTAAATAGTAAAATTAAATTAGTAAATACAGCTGAAAGAAAATGGTTATTGAAAGAATTTTCAGAAATATAGATTGGAAAAGTTCATATAGTATTGTCTTTAAAGCTACAAAAAACACAACACTGCAATGGTTTCAATACAGATTACAAAATTGTATCCTACCAATTAAAAACTAGTTAAATACTATTGGGATGTCAAATGACAATATCTGTAATATGTGTAAAATACAAATAGAAACTACAGAACATCTTTTCTGGGAATGTCCACAGTCCTTAAAGCTATGGCAAGATTTAAAAGAGAGATTATTAATCAGAATAAGGAAAATCATTGATTTTAAGTTGGAAACAATACTTTTTGGAATTACTGAAAATGCTCCTATGCCCATTAACTATATTATTTTGTATACAAACTATTATATATATACTGTTTCCAGAAAAACCCCAGAAGTTAAGTTTAAATGGTTTGAATGAGTTTCTTGCATTCAGATATAATATTGAGAAAGCTTTATCAGTAAAAAAAATTATACAATGAAACATTTGATCAAAGATGGATGGAATGGAAGGATTTATTTGGGATTCTTTTGTTTACTACAATTTGTCTTTTTGTTGATTGATATTTCTCTCTCCAAAATCAAATACAATACGGGTCAGTAGAGTGCATGTTTTCTGGTGCTTATATGGATACATGCAATAATGGGCATGTATGTTTATATTTACATGCATGTGTACGTATGTTAGTGCATGCAGACTTGCTGATGTTAGTGTGTATGTACGTGCATGTGTATGCATGTATGTATGTACGTTTGTAGGTCGTAGGAGTGTATGTTATGTACGTATGTATATGTGTGTGTATAAGTGTTTTGTTTATCTTTAGTGATTATGATACTGATGTATATGTAAACACGTCTGGATGTGTGTGCTGTGTGTGAAATGTACAAATGTTTTATTTCCCAATCAAATTTCTGAATGTTATATTGATGAAAAAATGTTATGAAATCGAAATATTTGAATTTAGATAAAATTAACAGAGAAAAATGAATGAGAGCTCTCCTGTGTGAGGACACCATATTGTTTAGGGGACTGACTCCAGGGCTCCCCAACCCTGGCAGTTCGTATCAATTTATTTATATATATCTGTATAAACTTATCAGTATTATATATGAATATAATATTTGGCGGGGGGAAATAAAATATTTGAAAAAAAAAACCCCCAAAAAACAAACAAACATATAATCGATTATGATATGAGTTTCCAAACATTAATCAACATGTACCGTTGCGAAGGAACACTTATTCGAATTATACCAAAAAGAAGAAGACGAAGAAGATTTTGGTGGTAGTCGTAAAAGTAGTAGTAGTAGAAGTAACAGAAGTAAAAGTAGTAGTAGTATTAGTAGCTATATAAAAAGTAGTAATAGTAGAAGAAGAAGTAGTAGTGGCAGAAGGAGTATAATAAGTAGCAGTAAAAGAAGAAGAAAAAGAATACGAAGAAGAACCTTGCATGTTTACAAGACACAAATATCAATATTATTAGCAATAGGGTTGTTATTTATTTATAATATGCATGAAGTAATATCAATAAGATCTATTTAAGCATTGAACTATTTTTGTATGGTATTCATGATCTATTTGAATGACACAGCGTTGCAAGCAAACATCATACATACCCTACAAAAACAGTTTAATACTTATATTTTCGTTTTCTCTGCCTTTTATGTTCGTTCTTAACTTAAAAGATATATTTAAAATTTAACATTCCCGCCTTATCGACAGTCCACACCAATTTGTTCAATAGTTGTAACAGCGTGTTGTCACGTGCTGATTGGCAAACAAAGAAGTACTTTGAAATGTTAACAAACACAATACAATTGCGTATGATATGTCTATATGGTTAGGATAAATACAGTGAACAGCCTAATCTGACCTTGCCCTCCGCGAGGGAGTTATTGTTGGAAATTGAATGAGCAGAGAGAAAAATTCGAATTTGTGAAGAATCCAGGCGTGAATTAGTTTGTTGATTGTATGGGAACCTGACTACAGTCGGCAGATTCTAAAACAACCTCGTTATTTAACATGTTGTCAGAAACTGAGGAAACCGTGACTGATAGACGCATGATACTGATAGCGTTTGAAGCGTGTGATCTTGCGACAGAGCATAGGGGTTCGTTACAAATGTTTGAAATACAAATATGCCTTCAGGTCGGTGTTGTTTTTGCTAAGCACTATGTCTCGTGGAGCATGGTATTTAAAGTCCCATCAACGACACAGCTTCCAAATAGACTATACAGTGGCAATGCCATGAAAATGTAAATTTCAAAGTAATATATGCGTATTTAAAGTAATACGTGTTTGATTAATATGCAGCTTCGTGACTAATTGAACTTAAAGTTAGCAAAATGATAAAACTCATCTTAAATAAAAAAAAAAAATCATTCATCTAGTTCATCATAAGAAATGTTCGACTGAGCTGTGACGAACCAAATATGTTAATGTATTTCTCCCTTTGTAGTAGATGATGCAAATGATATATCTATTTGAGAAAAGCTCGTAAATTAATATCATTGGGCTTTTGAACAGATTACAATGAAATGTAACTTAAAATGTTATCTTACAGTAATCACGATTGCGTTGATTTGATTGCTACACTACTCTATAGCAGTGACCTGTCCAACGTGCGTACAATGACATTAATTTTACGATGGTACACTGGTAAAGCATTTAAGGAAATCAAGTGGTAATAACTAGCATATATAAATACAATTAAAACGCCATTAATGGTGACATTGTATTACACAACGCGACACATTATAAACAATTATAAGACTTATTTGTAAGTGGGGGTCTTTCGTTTGGTGTTTATGGTCACACAGGAGACATTCAAATGGTTTTTTTGACATGGTATATTTTGTGTAGCTCAATTAATCCGTTAGACCTGTTTTAAGCAATAGAATAATTTGTTTATTGCAAGCACCTAATATAATCTAAATTATGTATTTTCAGGTGTGAAATGTCACAGGGTTTTCAGTTTACAACTGGCAACTGACACTAGGAATTATTCATAAAAATTTAAGTTTTAATATTTCATTTTCAAGTGATGATACGTAGTGATTTTAGTAATAATAATACTATTATTTAACAACAAAATTATGATGATTTTAATTGATTCGTATCTAAAATTTTGAATAAATATATGAATACGTGAAAAAACATAACTGCGTTAGATAATCGATTATAATTATAGCTCTGATAATATCTCTTCAATTACTTCAATTACTTCATCAATACTATGAAATACAAAAAATAACGGATCTATACCCTTATATTCTATAAAGTTATGGAAATGATATTTACTGAGGTAATCTATGTTTCTCTTGAAAATGAGAGAATTTTAGATAATCTTATTTGATGAACATTTAACACGTTTATAGACAGATTTTAATTGATCTGTATCTACATGTACCAACCTTGAAAAAATCCTTATTGAACGAATCGTTCTTGTTTCCGAAAGGTGGATATTCCTTTCCATCATCGAAATCGAACTCCTGGTCCTGTGCTAACGCTGAGACAACATCCTTTAATTCCAACTGTTTGGTCCAGTTTTTATTATTTGGTGTCGAAGACTCCACATTGGATTTCGTATCTCCATCATCATAATGCTCCAACATTCGCAGATCAAGCACTTTTGTCCATTGATGTTTCTCCGGGTGTGCATTATCCTCGAAGTTCTGTTCACTCCAGGATGACCTCCTACTATCATCGATGTTGTCACTCAAAGGATTGCCTTCGATAAGTGATCCTGGAATAGAGTTATTAATGGATTTCACGTCCTCATCGTCCGGCATAAAGGCATTGTTGTCAAAGTCATTTGATCCTTTGTTCGGATGTTTTGGCGGGTAAGGATAATAAAGATTAAAATAATCATTGTCAAGTGAGTCATTGTTTTCTTCCTCCTCGGGTATATATGGTTCTGGAGGCTGATCCGTGTGATGATGGATCTCTGCGACAACAGGTTGCTCAATTTCTAGTCCAGCTGGCGTTATAGGAAAATTAGATGCACCGACTTCCTCGGGTTTTTGGAATTCCTCCTCTATTTCAAGGTTTTCTTCCGTTTCACTTTTTTTACGTTTACTTTCGTCCTCATTGTGCGACATTAACATTTTAATCCATTTGGGTTTTGTTGTGTCACTTTTTTCCGACGAAATTTTTCGATTTATCCAATTCCTCCAATTTTCCTTAAACTCCTTTTCTTGACCAGTGCCGAAAACTTTGAAGGGTTGTTTCTTTTGATCACCCATCTCTACAACGAAAACACAAAACTCCGGAACTGACTATCTGCACTGCATTTTGTTTCCTAACGTAAGCTCATATGTCCGTATTTAGTTCTTGGTTGAAGTTTGAGCTTACGCTACGCCTGGACGAATTTGACTAGGCTGTGCCTAAACAGTCACGCTTGAGAAACTATATCTGGCTACAGGTGAATATAAGTATAATATCTACAAAATTTGGTGAGCCCGGCTGACTGTGTTCTATAACGAAGATTCAGAAATAAATTTATTGCAAACCATGAATAATAAAACTTGAATTTTACTTCAGAATGAATCTTTTAAAGACACGACTAAACAGCAGACAAGTAACAGATGTATACAATACCCAGGCCTGGTTCGTAACGGCACTTCTTCCAAATATGCATATTCGTTAATAAAAAAAATGTGGTGTTATTCATCAACTGCGATGTCAACATTTTCCATTTTATTTATTTGTACCACTGAAATACCTCCACGAGGTCGAGAATGAGGGGATAGTTTGATTGACGTAAACAAACATATGAATTTGAATAATAACATGTCTATGTTAATGTATTCGTCCTGTAGTATTATATACTTAAGTGTGACCACTAAAAGTGTACTCTGTGACTTGATGAAGGCTTCATGGTTATATATATATAGGGTCTACTAAGAAAAAGTCATTATAAAAACGCCAGGAACTATGAAGACTTCAAAACTGAAGAAACGATTCACAAAACCCTTACACAAAATCTCAGTCCAGTAGAAAAGTAAGTATATGCAGCTAATGTGCTACTGTAACTGGGTCACCATTAACTTATCTGTCAAACATAGGAAATATGTAGGTCAATAACGATTAAAGCTGGACAGATGAACGTTACATATACACGTGATGTACCTATGTAATTTGGTAATATATACAGTATGCCAAAAATTGAATAACACTGAATCATACAGCTGTTTCGTCCATTAGGGCTAATCGGTAATGCTAGGGGCAAAACTGTTGGAAATCTGAATTGTTTTAACTACTGTAGAAACAGAGGGGCAGGTGCGTAAAATCTCTGCATTTACGATCTTCAAGTTTTAGACTACTGATTAATTTCAATTCATATCAGTAGGAATGTGTTTATATAACTGATACATACACATATCAACCCTTTATATAAACTTATTTTGAAAATAAAAAAATACAGAATGAAGTATGACATTTAAAGTGAATAAAGTATAAGATAACAGAGACTCAAAATCGTCTTTCAGTATTCTTGTCAAACATAAAATGTTATTTATAGTCGATTTAAGGGCATGGCTAATCCTCCAATCCTCCTACGCTATTATATGATTGATTCCAGTCGACGACGTTAAAATGTCTATTGATGAGACAATCATTATCTCAACTGAGCATACGACACAAGGACAATCAACGTTGAAAAGAATGTGCCTGCTGTACTCCTTTATATGATTGCGAGAGGTAATTAATCTCGGGTTCTCTGTCGTTTTGGCTTTGTCTTATTGGACACCTAAGAGACAGGTTTTGATTTGCTTCCCCTACTTTGACATGTCAGATCTCTGTCATCTTTTATCTCTAATACATAGTCTTTTTCAAGACGTTTCTCTGTAGACACTCCTGTAATGAGGCCGGAAGGAATATCACACTACCGCGTCAATGTTCTAACATTTCAGTGAGATGGCAATAGGAAGTAGTTACTTAGTGTGTCTATCGGTTGTTGATAGGTTCTTCGTAACCAGGGCCCAGTTAATACAATCATTAACTAAGTTTGAACTTACCAGATAGCAAATCCTTTAATTAAAAGATGCATGTAAAAATAACGAGTTTTGACCGAGAATATTGACTAAATAATTAGAGTTTGGTGAAACAAATCACCCATTGAACAACTGGATCATGTTGTGATGACACAAACCACTTAACAAACAAATACATAAACATTCCTCGATACTCCAGTGATTATGCTCACTTACATCCTCTTCACCCCAGGAATATGTCATGAAAACACTGAAAGCCTTGTACGCACTATCTGTGGTTGATACAAGTAGACTAATTTGATAACGCGGGAATGTTTCTGTAAAATGTTTTGACTTTGAAGTCGGACGTCGCTAACCTGTAATCTTCAAAGGATAGATATAAGCCCATTGATTAGACAGATTTGTTTAGCTTAAACGAATTAAATCTCTCACTGCTTGCCTTCGATTTGAGGGTAGCAGAGAACGTAAGTAAGTGTAACTGGATTGATTTAATAGGAATTAACGTCCTATTAACAGATAAGGTCATTAAAGGACGTGCCTCGATGTGTCTTGCATATGCGTGCATGTGTGTATGTGTGCCAGAAACAGGGTATGTTGGTGTGTTTACCTCATTGCGATAGCGCGGATCTGATGCCGACTTAATAGTGCTATCTCACTGGAATATCATGCCAAAAGGCACCCAGCACAGCATTCCGCCAGGTCACATTATACTGGCAACGGGTGAACCAGTCGTTAGCATGGAAATAACAGTTACCATTTATAACTACTAAGGTATTCCTGGTAAGGGGACAGGATATTTTGTCTTCCTCGCCTTTGCGAATAAGCAGTTAGAAGAAGAGAGAACTATAGAGATATTCATTTATGGTTGCTTTTGTATGCCAAAGAAGAGGGCGAAAAAGCAAATCCCAAATTATGCAGCGTGTTCGTCGCCTCTAACGAAACATGTACATGCAGCGGGTAAACAGTAGGTGTAATCTTGTCTTGGTCCCCGGCCTGTAGGATTGAAGTATATAAGTTTATAAAACATATTCGTTCTTTGTAAACAGAAAATGAGTACCATGGGTGTTCGAGTTTATTTTGTTTGCTTCCTTTCCTTGTAATGACGAATGCATCATGGCATGTGTGGCGCAGGAATCTTTTGATTCTCAGAAACACATTTGATTGCCGCCAGTATTTTGTAGAGGCTCAAAATGTGTTTTCCTTGTGATTTGGGCTCCCGCTATTGTTTTTGCTGGATTTTAAAGTTACCTGGTATAGATTTGCATCATGTAAATAAACTCAAAAGAATACCTCAAAGTCGATAGAGTTATGACAAATACACATATGACGAAGGCTGTAAACAACTAAAAGTAAACAGAACCTGGTGTTCAGGAAGGGTAAGTATCTCCTGGTTTATTGACCAAACATGCAAATTTAGGTCCAACCAAAGTGATGCCACGTCCGTAAAGCGAGAATCGTTTTCGTGCCAATGAAACAACAATGCAGGAATTATGAAATTAAATAAATGTTTGAGATATTTTTGCAAACCTGTAACGATATTCAATTAAAGGTGAAAATAGATAGAAAAATGTTATAGTATCACCAGATATATTAGTATTGTTTATTTCACCTTTTCATCACATTTTAACTTGTCTATTTTGTCGGATTAAGCAATGGTTCAAATGGGAATAGCCCTATGTATTAAAGTAATGTGTTGATAATCTAAACCCCCTCCCCTCCCAACTTTCTGTTGTTAATTGTCGAAAAATCGTAATACCTCATGTACGGTTTTTTGCATTATTTTTGTTACTTTAACCTGATGTGTGGGTACAGTTTTGTCTTCTTTGTATGTAGGACTCGTGTTCTGACATAAAAGCAGGTCGCTTTGATTGATCAATACAATTATTCATTATGCTATGAGACAGCAATGAATTTACTTATATATACTTATATTATATACACATGGTGCAGCAACAGCAGCATCTAGTCACAAAAATGGTTGTTGCAACAGGTAATTATAAAAGGTACAAAGTCGCAAAAACAAGGCCTGATGGTAGACAACCATAGCTAGTTTTTTTAAAAAATAAAGAATTCGTTTCCTGATCTTATTCTGAAAATGATGAATTGGGTAATTATGATGTAAACATTATTTACGACATTTATATAGGGCAGTCTATCCCCATTCCTCCTCAAGATCCATCAAACACTTTATTAAGTATAACACACACTACATGTAGCACTTGTTGTAGAAACAACTAGATCGATCATAGATTAAATTTCCAATAACAATATCAAAATGATATCTGTCATTGCCTCTCCTTGTAAACAAAATCCGAATAACAATTCTGACTTTTTGCTTTAATTCATCTTCATAAAACAGAAAAAAACTGAAAGACCTACATAATAAATGTAAACAAAACAAGTATTCAGTCATCAATGCGGTAATTATTTGAAGTATCGATGGCAATTAATAGGCGTGTTTCCAGCTGTAAAAAATGGATAGAAAACCGAAATGGTTTCTGAAAGTACAGATATGAAATATTGAATGATGAACATGTCAGGTTAACGTCATTCTGACACCTATTGCACATGTATACGGTATAATTTAAATGGTCTGTGGGGTTTGTCATGTCTTTGTGTTGACGCTTTCTCCATTTTTTGTTTTATCTTATCAACTTTGAGTGATGGTTTCATCTACGTTTGTTGATGCTGCGATACATGTCTACTTTACTGTCAGTGTCTCAACATGATGATATATTTTCTGTTAAAAAAACACATATGTTTAACACTCTTTGATTGGGCAAAAACATAAAATGGCTATATTATATGATTCAATGTAAAATTTATAGTTTGTGGTTGTTATTCCAGTCACGAATGCTAGCGATTAAGAAGTGAAATATAAACATAAAACGTGGAGAATATTAAAACGTTACATATGTTTTTGATACTATATCAATCATAGAGAAAGTGAATGTCACATATGCATACAATGTACATATATGATATCTGAAGGTTAGAAATGATTGATATCAGAACGGTATTTACATGAGCCTGCTAAACCATCAATTAAATACAAGTTTAGATATTAAAACAGAAATTTTAGTTTATAAATATTATTTTAGGCAAGCAAGGTTATTTATAGTACATGATTTACGTATTTCATTCTTTTCCACATTTTTGGTAGTATCATTTGTCACGCGATCACTAATAAGCGGCAGCGGAGATATGTGTGGCCTGCCGGAATTGTTGGATACAGCTGTAGCAACAAGTGAAATTTCAAGTTTCTTTGAATCGAGGTATCGTTCTACAGCATATGCCAGCAAAATGAGCGTCAATCCTTTTATGCGTTTATCAGGTGTCTTAGTTTGCACTCGTATGTTTAGCGAGTAGATGTATTTCTCTCGGGCTAAATCACCTGGGAAATATATCCAAACGCAAAATAGATATTAATTTGTGGGATCAGATGATAATAAATTTATTTACGCATTGTCAGTAATAACTTCATGTTAAGTGTATTATACTAATGAGGGTATTTTTAACGACTTTGCACCAAAGTGACAGTATAAATTATACAAAACTAACACTTTATTCTTACCTACATGACAGCAGTGCGGTTACGGTAGACACCGGTATGTTAATAAGCATTTATGATTAGAGAAGTGAACTACAATGTACGTGTGTTAATGTACATTAAATCAATTCGGTAGGGGAGGTTAATATATCTACATAGAATGTTGCTTCAGTAAGGTTCAGTCAATGTGTGTTGGTTGCGGAGTAGATGACAGCGTTGTGAAAGAGAATTAAATTATATTCGTTATTAAATCATTTCTTTTAACTTCATGTGAAGGTAGAATGTAAATTCAGTAAAACTTTGTTATAAAAGAAACATCAATAACCTATATGTGTAAATATACGAAAAGATGTATACTGCAAGTTTAATGAGTACCGTATATACAATGTATCTGTATGTGTTTAAAACAATTATTGATTGTTTTCTTATTACATTACATTGCATTCGTACATTTATATAAGTATGACAGAAAGTATGTGATGTTTGGTGTGTTGTTGTTAATATGATCAGGAATATTATATTTTAGAAGCCAAATTTGTCACGGAAAGAAAAAAAACACCAAGATGATGTTTATAACTGCCACTTAATTTCACCAACCATAACGTACCTTATACGCTAGTCTTCTGGAAAATGAGTGGACTTTTTACAATACATATGTATCCAAACAGATTAGTATATATATCAATATAGTAGTTTTATGATTAAATAGATTTTATTAATGAACGTAAAACAAATGTAAGTAACACATCTTTTTGACAGTGGTTACTGCTATATATTTGCATACTGTCAATCAGACGATGACGTATACACTTCTGTCACGTGAACTACGAGGCAACACCCTGGATTTACGTAATGCTATTGCTATTTGCATGACATGGGCGACATTAAAAAACTATCACGCAGTAAAAATAGTTGTGATTATCATAATATTGCACGTGCATGTAATAAGACTAAACAAAGAAGAAATGTCTACATAAAGCAACATGTAACCTTCATTTGGAGATTTCACATCATTGTATACTAGGACGGTAATTAGTCTTAATCTTTATAACTGTAAATGTATCAAGTTGTTCCGGTAAAGGGTTATTTCACTTTCAGAACACCTGGTCCTTTTTTCATTGTTATTTTCACGTGTCTGTATATTAATCTTTCCTTTGTTTGCATTTTGTACTATTTCATCGAATCTAAGTTTAAAATAAGGTTTTGTGTTCACTTCAATGATATGTTTGGTTCAGTTCTGTATACTTCAAGTTTGGTATAAAATTGCAAGCAAACAACAAATATATATATAACGATGTGAATGATAAGCAATTGGATTACTTTCATTTTCACTTCCATTGTGAAACCTTGACACACGTTATCCTATAGGTAAAGTTTGTGTTACAATCATTTTCGGTAATTGTGTGCTAATACATTTTAATATTTACCTACACACGAAATTGAGAAGAAATAAATACTTCATCGTCGATACACTCAAGTAGAGCACCAGACCCTTATATTGGATACAAAGAATTCCTTGCACCATATCAGTAATATATAGCAAGGATATATATTATTGTTTTTTAATATAACAAGGACGTAGTCTCCGTACCTTTTCTTTCTAAATGTAAAACGTGACTTAGTTTCTTGCAATTTTACAAAGGAAATTTCATCAGAAGTGACACACTTAATTCTACACCAAGTTTAGAAACTGGCCATACTTAAAATTCACCACATTTTTCGAAATGAATTTGTAATAAAAACAATCAAATCGCTATATTCCAACTAAATTATCCTGAAGATCCTGAAAAGGCTGTATTCCGAAGAAGAACGGCTTTATTACTATTATAATTAGCATGATCAAGACGGGTGCAACATGTAGTGTTTTATTATTGTTATATAATTACATCAAGCCCCTGTGCATATTGATCTGTGACGTAATATCACTTATATGTATTGAGCATGTGCACTAGTGAATAAACGATATGTGAAGCGGCCATTACTGAGTTGTTAGTTGTGTTCAATACGAACGGTTGAATCCGAGGACAATCCTACACAACATAATGACATATCCTTGTGTTATTTACATATTCAAGTAAAGGGTACATGCCGTATTCATACCAGCAGACTATTCTTGCATTCACGTATGGAATGAAAAACAAAAACACAAATTGCAGATTGTTCTTACTCTTTTTTGGGGGGCCTCTCCATGTTAAACACGGTTATTCCCATTTTAATAGTATGCCAGGAATTAATATTGACACTTCTTATTTTATAAATACTTTTTAAAAAAACAATATATACTTAAGACTATAAGAGGGAATAGTATATTGCTTATGATTACTGCGGTCCTTGTGTATTAACGATATGATGATGTTTCGTTCACTTTCACTTTATCAGAAAATTATACTTCCAAAACGAGTGACTATGCACTTTTAATGTCAGCAGCGAAATGAAACAATCAGCTCCAAAAAACGTACATGAAAAATAAATGTTTGCATGTCCCACACATGTCAAACTCCAAAGCACAAACAGTTTAACAAGAACAGGCCTAAAGTTCACGCTTCTCTTATCTTTATGTAAGTATTGGAGGTGAGGTTAACATGCAATGGTAGAGTAGAAGTTCTAGGAAAATATACATACAAATATGTATAAGTCCTATCAACATATAAGGTCATCTCAGCACGTGCGTCAGTGTGAATTATGATGCATGCATGCGGAGTCATGGTATGCTTGTGTATTTGCCTCCTTGTGAGAGCGCGGATCTGATGCCGAATGTATAGTGCTATCTAACTGAAATACCATGCCGAAAGCACTCAGCACAGCTTTCCATCCGCCCAATTAGACACTCTACTGACAACGAGTGAACCACTTGTTGTCATTACCGTTGTTGCTGAACGTTAAGCAGGGAATAACAACTACCATTTTAACGACTTTGCTATGTCCCGGCATGGGACAGAACCAATTTTGTTCAACACAGAAGCCAAACATTAGGTATTGTCAAGCAAGATACAAGGCAATAAAACGTAGTTAGAAGCAGAGAGGAATATCAAGATCCAAAATATCGCCATGGGTACAGCAGATCTATTTTGGTCGCTCAAGTGTGCCGAAGAAGAGGGCACAAAAGCAAACCCCCTATTCTGTTTGAGGTTCACTCATTAGTCGCCTCTTACATACATTGCCTTTGATTACAGCAGGTACATGTACATTCTATGGGTATTCTTCTGCAAGAGGATCACCTCCATTTGAACAAATTATACATTTACTCTGCGGCTTCTTTCTGTAATAAAAGCATTCTTCAACGCTGAAGATGTTCCACAAACACCAGCCTAACTCATTTATCATTTAACACTGGAGCCGATTGTACATCATAACTACAGATACATTAGATTGTCGGAAACTGTGACATGCCTTGACAGGAGCTCTCAAGACGGG
Source organism: Mizuhopecten yessoensis (assembly GCF_002113885.1). Lineage (NCBI taxonomy): Eukaryota > Metazoa > Mollusca > Bivalvia > Pectinida > Pectinidae > Mizuhopecten > Mizuhopecten yessoensis. The sequence goes on along the minus strand of NW_018403342.1, from coordinate 446,924 downwards.
TGTCATATGTTGTGTAAACACCACTGATCAACTGTTTTAATATCACCTCAGCTTTTGTTGTGTTATTGCGTCCAGATAATGATTGGTTACATTGTCCGCGTGTATAAACCTTTCAGGGTTTATTCCTAGTCATGTTCACCTCGTTTTTATTAAAGACTTTCTGAATTAATGTCAAAGGTAATATTGAACGTAAAAAAAATCTTCATTAATTCACCATGAAAATAACGATTTTAAAGCTTACAAGAATAGAGAACAGAAACTGAGGATAGGTAAATCAAAAATAAAGAAGGTATAACCTGCTTCCACCCACTACCGATACACGACCATAAACTATCGCAAATATTAGGTCGACTGCCAAATGCCTAGACTATCATCGTATGTACCAAATAAACTGATAGCATACACTTATTATTTTACAGTAGTACGTGGCATAGATTTAGTGCAACATTTGCTGTATAAACAAAATATATACACTCCATCGAATCACAAATGATCAACCATAACTAATTAAAATTATACAACTATTTAGTTAGAAAATTCTTTTGTTAATCACTTTTTTAACAACTGTTTTGTTAAAGCTTGTTAAAGCGATAAAGATAATCACATAATATTAAGAATAACAAATATTTCTTTACGACGATTTGTTAGGGATTTATATGCTAGAAAAGAATTTATTTTGACGGCAGTTGGACAGTAACCCTTAAGATTGTATCAGCCATACTATCTAATAATATTATAATGCTTTATATTCAACAGACATAAATTATGCTAACATTAATCATTTACAGACATCTTAATGCCCATTTGAATGTTATAGAGATGTACATAGATAACATCTGTCACCATAGAAACGCACAAATCATGTGTGATTATGAATATAATATACACGTCATCGTAAACTGTCTACGTCATCACGACAGCAGACATGTAACGGCTATGAAAACTGAGCGCTGACTCAGCAATGAGCTATGAACAAAATATAATGTGCATTTACCGTCATCTCCTTTGACTTATTTGCATTGCAGATTATGCTTAATGTACAACAATGAATTTTCAGTTGTGTACAGCATGTTTTTCAGTATTTTTACTGAACATCATTCCACTCTTATATATCCGTTATGACATCAGTGACATTTACATAGGTTAACGTTTTGTTCATTGGTAAATGCTGTTCTTTCTTCTCTTCCTATTTATTCTCCTCTTTCTTCTACTCCAAGTCTCTGTTATCCATTATTATTTCTGCTAAGGAAACAGATTGATATAAGTTTAATAAGTTGTTTCTGGATCCTATTTCATGTTTGTAATAATTAAATGTCCTATATATTGTAATTGCAAATTTACGAAATAAAATATGGTTTATACTAACTGCATTCACGTCTAACTATGTTATAATTAGAATTCAACAATGATATATGCAAGATGTTTAAAGTACTGAATATATGACTAAGATCATTACAGTGGCGAAAAAATGATAGGCGTTAGATAATAAAAGTATCGAAAACATTATAAGAGTAAGATAATCATAGTAGCGAAAAAAATGATATGAGTTATAATAAAAGTACTAAAAACAATGGTATGAGTAAGATAATAAAGAAAACAAAATTCAGTTTTGTTTGTATAAATTCACATTTGATGGCAAACTAAGTAATACATTTATAACGTTTGTTAAAAGTGGCAACATCAACTTTTCCTATACTAGTATAATGGGAATACCAATGTTTTACCAATAGATCTTGATCAAAGTGAGGTAACAACCTCCAATATAATTTTCGAAAAAGTATGCAAATTAGTCTGATACGTATACGGTATGTACCCTTTGCTTGAAAGTAAGAATGATAAGAAGATTACTACACTGTCTGCCTAGTGGTTTTTTTTGTGACATAACATTATTCTTACAATTCGCTCTAAATTCTCGAACATTAAAGCAGTGGGCGATATGACTGAAGTCACGTTTTATTCAACAAATATCTGTTCAAAATCTAATTATTACATTCTGTATGGGTTGACCCATTGACGCAAATGACATTCATTTAAGGATTGATCTGCATTTTGACGGCGTGTACGTATACGGTAGTATGAACTAAGTTGGCAACGAACATATTCTATGGTGCGCGTTAGCCGTCAAATTACAGGTCAATCCTTATATTTAAACCATAAATAATGTTTAAGTGCTATACAAAGAAAAAAATACGAAGCGGGTTGCTACAATGGTAACTACGTTAGCCGTCGTTGCTAGGATAATATATATATAGTTCTAGTAAATCTACATCGATATATTGGTAAATTTGAAAAATACGCATTGAATAACACTATTTTCTTCTTTTCATCGCTGGTGAATGATTAATTAAGTAATGTTAGTAGCACTTCGAACATATTTATTCATCTATAACGGTCGATATGTACACCCATTGGCACATTGTTCTGATAGTGACGCGGTCGAACGTCGTTAAAGGAAGCGACCATTGTTTGCTTAAGCGTCAAAGAATTTGTAATGTCAGCCATGGAATAAGAAGTTTGCCAGCACCCCTTTGTTGCATAATCAAACATAATGGATCTCAAATAGGAACCAAACAATGGCTGTCATCGAACAGTTATCGCACTGAAGCGTGAACGGCGCCATCATAAAAACAGATATCAATCCACCGAGCCTTTGTCATTGCGTAAACACTAATGTATACGCAGTAAGAGTTTACTAAACTGAAGAAGGGAGATATGTAAATATTTTTGCATATCACGTGTGACCTCATCACTACGTATTTATATACTAAAATGACAAAGCACATGACGTATTTGGTTGACGTCCGCCGTGGAACAGCTCTCGATGTAGTTTTGGTATGCTAATATGAATTAATGTCAAACATGATTTTAATGCTTAAATAATGTGTGTAAAGAATACGATGATAATAAACAACTTGTTTAAATTCTGCAAATTAAAGGAAAAAGTAACTATAATTTGTTTGTTTTGTTATCATGCTGTTGCTAGGATTTTTGTTTGCATTCGAATATTTAAAGCGCTTAAAAATATAAATTTATTTTTTCAACATTTATGAGGTAATACATGTAACAGCATTGGATTTCTGGATATATTTAAAATAAATCGCTAGCGCGATTCATGGAATATGTCCAGAAAGCCAATATTGTTATGACCTCATGAATGATAAAAGAAAGATAAAAAAGTATCACAAACACTTACAATTTAAAAAAAACTCCTTATGAATTTAAACTTTATAAATGTTATAAATCGATATATTTTTGTTCCATTTTGGCTTCAAATATTGTTGCTTTAAACTTCCATCCGCATGGTATCCCGCGAGTGTTACTATTATGACGTCAAAATCGATGCTATGTTGTACGGCGATATTCAGTATAACAACCTATATGATGCTTCATTAAACTTTTCCTTAGTTCGCTTGACATGATATACTTAAAATAAAACAAAAAACAATTATGTCCTTATAACTTATAAAGAGATGCGTAAACAAAAATACGGATTTTAAAAAATACATTTGAAAGCTTCAAAGAACATTAACAATTTATGAAATCCAGTTGAATTAAAATAATGTTGAAAATCGATAAATGAATATTATTCATAATGAATACGTCTTCTTTGTAAAGAAAATTGTGTTTCCTGACATTTTATTAATCACATAACCAATATCATAATATATTGCCAGCTGACTTGCTCCTATCTCGTTTAATAAGCTTTCAATATGATGTAAATGTATTTCTACGTATGACGAAAAAAAGGGTTCGTATTATCAAACCAGAGGGACAAAGTTTGTCGTCAAAGTCAGTCGCAGTAAACAGGAGGGACACACAGAAACCTGAGAGAAAATATAATATAGCATATTGTTTAACCACGCGATCACTTTAAGGGCATTATAATGTAATTATCACACTCACTGCACAGATGATTACGTATGTCTACCTGGAGACGTGCTACATGTATGAGCCACGCCTATTTATCGTGCTGATATATTACTGTGACATCAACCAAGTTGTTCATAGTTCAGAGTACAAAACAGCGAGTCTGCACCACGCCTGTATATTGTCAGGTTGATATCCAAACCGCAGTTGTGTCACAAACGTGCCAACGGTGTACACTCATTACTGCATACAATCTTCACATCGTAAGGGCAGATATCGTGAGAATATATATATATAACTTAAACACAATGGGTCAACAGTTCAAAGATATATGCATGTAATTGGCTCAAAATATTAGCTTTAGTTAAACATTTAATGTATTTAAGGTTATTTCGGACGCCTTAGATATGAAGTTGCAACATTGTGGTACGTTTTGTTCGACCTATATGGAAAAATGGTCATATGGTAGAGGAGATGTTTAATCTGCTTTGACATACTAAATTCTAAATGGTTTCTTCCGACAACTGCTGACCAGAGGTTTATATAGAGAATATTACATGCTTTTTTCACAATCACACCCAGTATCAACCCGTGACTCCAATATCAGCCCGAGGGCCTTATGATCTATTTTTCTTTTGAAAGATGTGAAAAATTAGAGTGTTCCAAAAGGGGTGTTTTACGGGTTTTTGGGGCGGATATATAGAGGGCTGATACGGGTTTTGGGGGCTGATATAGAGAGGGCTGATACGTTTTTTTAGTGTGATATGGCGGGGGCTGATATGGGTCAGAGCTGTATTTATTAGTAAGTATGTAATGAACTCCGATATCAGCTGACCAGGCGTTCCTACCCTGATATCAGCTGACCAGGAGGTAAATAAACCTGGTGCTCTAGAAGACAGTGTGTTCCCTGCACCACACGTAGCAACCCCACGAGCTTGTTTTAATGGAAAACACAAATAAGTAAAACGAGATACGCACTTAATTTATTTAGCTTAACAATATTTATATATAACAGAAACAAATCTAACGACATAATATAAACAAACATATTCATTAATGGAAAACACCAAAACGTTAACACTATGACAAAGTAGTTATGCATTACCACAGTGTCAACGCACAACAAAAACAATAAACAGAGATGCAAACACACAAGAAAAACAACAATAGGCCACGACGCAAACAAACGATGACAACACTATGCTACAAAGGAAACTACTGTATCAGGGATAATAAACATGCAGGTCACGTGCACTAGTAAATGTAGTGAACAGGACCTGCATGGTTTTATTTATCATTTCTTTCAGTGATTAAGTAGATTTGGTTTCATGTTTTAAGATTGCACGTCTTATAAACAGCCAAGGTCATTTAAGGACGTGCCTCTATTGTGTAAAGTGTGCATGCATGTGACAGTATGTTTTGGGAGCAGGGTATGTTGGTGTATGTCTCCTTGTAATAGCGCAGATCTGATGCCGGCTTTGTAGTTCAACCTCACTGAAATACTATGCCGAAGGTTCTCAGCATAGTATTCCACCTGGTACATTATACTGACAACGGGTGAACCAGTCATTGCGATCACCCTTAATGCTGAGCGTTACGCAAGGAATAGCATCTACCATTCTTAAGGACATTGGTATGTCCCGGCCAGGAGACAGAGCGCAATGACTTCATCCATTGCTGCCTTTAAACATTGCCTCAATCACCGCTAAGGCCAAACGTGAGATTTTGTCAAGGAAGGCATTAGGAAACAAAAAGCCTTTAGGAAATAGAGATATAATATAAAGATCCTAAATGTTGCAATGGGGGGCAGCAGATCAACTTTGGTCTCCTCAATGTCGCCTCAGCAGAAGACAAAGATTAAAGACACCAAATCTGCAGGGGCCTTATATTAGTCACCTTTAACAAATTGCAGTGGAAAACAGCAGACATGTTCTTTCCCCTCACCGGCAGGTGTGGGTGAATTAAAAATCTCAAACATGTAAGATAAGATAAATTTATATCTTCATTGTATATATTATACATGTAACAATAGTAAATCCTTGCGGACTAAGAACGATTTATAGATTTATAAATTTGACAAATGAATAAAGACATTAAACGAGAAGCAAATGAGATAGTTTATATTTGATAAAACGTTAAAGAAAACATATCACAGCGTCAGCAGACAGGGACGGACACAGCGTCAGCAGACAGGGACGAACACATCGTCAGCAGACAGGGACGGGCACAGCGTCAGCAGACAGGGACGGATACAGCGTCAGCAGACAGGGACAGACTCAGCGTCAGCAGAAAGTGACGAACACAGAGTCAGCAGACAGGGACGGGCACAGCGTCAGCAGACGGGGACGGATACAGCGTCAGCAGACAGAAAGGACTCAGCGTCAGCAGACAGTGACGAACACAGCGTCAGCAGACATTGACGAACACAGCGTCAGCAGACAGGGACGAACACAGCGTCAACAGACAGGGACGAACACAGAGTCAGCAGCCAGAGACGAACATAGCGTCAGCAGACAGGAACGAACACAGCGTCAGCAAACAGGGACGAACACAACGTCAGCACACAGGGACGGGCACAGCGTCAGCAGACAGTGACGATCATAGCGTCGGCAGACAGGATGGACTCAGCGTTAGCAGACAGAGTGACGAACACAGCGTCAACAGACAGGAACGGACACAGCGTCAGCAGACAGAGACGGGCACAGCGTCAGCAGACAGTGACGAACACAGCGTCAGCAGACAGGTACGAACACAGCGTCAGCAGACAGAGACGAACACAGCGTCAGCAGACAGAGACGGACACAGCGTCAACAGACCTGGACGGAAACAGCGTCAGCAGACAGGGACGGGCACAGCGTCAACAGACCTGGACGGACACAGCGTCAGCAGACAGGGACGAGCACAGCGTCAGCAGACAATGACGAACACAGCGTCAGCAGACAGAGACGCACACAGCGTCAGCAGACAGGGACGAACATAGCGTCAGCAGATAGGGACGAACACAGCGTCAGAAGACAGAGACGGACACAGCGTCAACAGACAGGGACGGAAACAGCGTCAGCAGACAGGGACGGGCACAGCGTCAACAGACCTGGACGGACACAGCGTCAGCAGACAGGGACGAACACAGCGTAAGCAGACATTGACGAACACAGCGTCAGCAGACAGAGACGAACACAGCGTCAGCAGACAGGGACGAACATAGCGTCAGCAGACAGGGACGAACATAGCGTCAGCAGACAGGGACGAACACAGCGTCAGCAGACAGGGACGGGCACAGCGTTAGCAGACAGTGACGATCATAGCGTCGGCAGACAGGATGGAATCAGCGTTAGCAGACAGAGTGACGAACACAGCGTCAACAGACAGGGACGAGGGACGAACATAGCGTCAGCAGCGGGCACAGCGTCAGCAGACAGTGACGAACACAGCGTCAGCAGACAGGGACGAACACAGCGTCAGCAGACAGGGACGAATACAGCGTCAGCAGACAGAGACGAACACAGCGTCAGCAGACAGGGACGGCCACAGCGTCAACAGACAGGGACAGACACAGCGTCAGCATACAGTGACGAACACAGCGTCAGCAGACAGGGACGGACACAGCGTCAGAAGACAGAGACGGACACAGCGTCAACAGACCTGGACGGAAACAGCGTCAGCAGACAGGGACAGGCACAGCGTCAACAGACCTGGACGGACACAGCGTCAGCAGACAGTGACGAACACAGGGTCAGCAGACAGAGACGAACACAGCGTCAGCAGACAGGGGCGAGCATAGCGTCAGCAGACAGGGACGAACATAGCGTCAGCAGACAGGAACGGACACAGCGTCAGCAGACATTGACGGACACAGCGTCAGCAGACAGTGACGAACACAGCGTCAGCAGACAGGGACGAACACAGCGTCAACAGACAGGAACGAACACAGCGTCAGCAGACAGGGACGAACACAGCGTCAGCAGATAGGGACGAACACAGCGTCAACAGACAGGGACGAACACAGCGTCAGGAGACGATCACAGCGTCAGGAGACAGGGACGAACACAGCGTCAGCAGACAGGGACGAACACAGCGTCAGCACACAGGGACGAACACAGCGTCAGCACACAGGGACGAACACAGCGTCAACAGACAGGGACGAACACAGCGTCAGCAGACAGGGATGGTGTCGACACAGATCCTGTAATATCGTATGGCATGCCCAGACCTACGTTGTGAAGTGTAGCGTTAATGTCTCGACAGTCTACCAGGTGGATAACACTGTGGTTGACAAGCACTTATTAATATTACATTGTACCTCTTCATGACACCACAGAACACCTGGGGAGCGTGTGCAAGCAGCAGAATTCTATTAATTACAAAGACACGGTTGTAACCAGTCTTGTTAAAATTATGACAAATTAACGCAGATATTTCTGTTGGCAGGTTTTTAGAAATTTTAAAACTCATATTTAATAAATGTTTTAAAAATCACTTTGACGTTGAAATCTTTCGACTTTATGATTTCCGCTACGTATTAACAATGTAATAAACATTCAAGCTTTATCTTTCTGTTAAGCTTAAACAGTTGTACTGGCTAGTAAAAGGACATATGTAAAAAACGTTTCAAAGACTTAACGGCTCATATTTTTTTTTTTGTTGAGTACGTTCGAGAAATTCTGAGACACACAAATTGAAAACGTATACTTGAACCTTCGAGGCTTATGGAGTTTACATATCATAATTGCTCATCAACTTATTCTAATTATAAGGATATTTTCGATGCATGCGTACTGTAGACCAATAAGCTTCTTAGCCACCCGAATTCTGCCCGAATGGGTCCATATTACGCCGATTAATAATTTAAATGTCTACCATAATGTTTACGCATTCTAAGCCTTATGATTTGTCGTAAGATAACTTGAGGTGTGGCATGTGAGGTACAGGAAACGCTTACCCAGAGTATCTAGTTTCCTTCTGGATTGTAATTGGGTTCAATATATTTATCTTTTCGGTCATCCTCGATATCCAGGGGTTACGTTCACTTTCGCTATCTGTACCCCTGGAATATGTCATAGCAAAGGTATAGGCTCAGTGTGCGTCTCCTTGTGGATGAGACAAGAGGACTAGTTTGATCCTTTGATGTACTTCAAAATAAACTTGCGGTCGCGTAATGGTCAAACTTACTGGCTTTGAAGTCGGACATCGCTTCTCTGTAATCTGCGAAGGACATGTATCAACCTAGTGATTGGTCAGGTTGTTGTTTTTACCTGGGACCAATCAAATAGCTAGCCGCTTGCCTTCAACTTTGCTATGACATATACCAGGGGTGTAGGGAGTGAAATGAACGTAACCCCTGGATATCGGGGATGCTTTTCGGTTTGATGTCGCACCAGTTCTAACCGACGTCTTGTGTGAACTTGTAGGTCAGGTTGTGTTTTGTTGTATGTTGATGAGGTACATGAAGGAAACATTTGGTATATTTTTTGCATGATTATTATTTCAACCAATATAAGCTAGTCTTTCGTTGTGCACGGAGCCCCTAAAAAGCTTGTCTGTGTACAGAGCAATGTAGTGAAGGTGTCTCATGATTAATATTATCCTACTTACAACAACGAAGTACATGTTTCATAGGTAAGAGAGCAAAGCTATTATCGTTTTCAGTTTTAGATCGATGTGGAAATATACTAACTTGGTAATATCATGTCGCCCTGTTACTACATGTATTACCACAACTCTCTTTGATTAATGTTTACAACGGAAAGGAAAAGTATCATCAGTAAGGGCGGACATCTGGCCTAAAATAACAATAAAAAACCAACACGACACAAGCTAATTGCATGTAAAGTCGTTAATGCCAAAACGGATCCTTGAGAAGCTGTTAATATAGTGTTTACGAACGTTCGTTTCCTACTACTGTAATGTTTAAAAATTAGTTAATATGGTATAAAAGTCACTGTGAGCATATATCAAGGGGATGAAACTAATTACAGTGTAAATAAAAGTGTATGTGCATTAGTATGAAGCTACAATATATTACTTCCGACTATTTTTAATAATATTTTATCATTTGAAACGTATAATCCGTTGCAGATGTTTTACTATAAACAAAGAAAAACTCAAATTCAGTAGATATCACCATTTATGGAAAATTCTTTAGAGAATGCTATAATAATGAAATTAATAGTTTCAGACATAGCTCGGGTCTGGTATCATATACCTGTATTTATTTGCACTAGTATGACTATATACTTATTTACCTGGACGGAGCAGGTAAACATATAATTGTGTGTGTGTGTGTGTGTGTGTGTGTTGGTTTTTTTTAATGTAAATGTCGAAACAACGCAATTACAGGCGACCATTGGATTTGAAAATAGATGCGCAAAAAAATACACAAAAACAGCGTATCACACTTTAAACTGCTTGATTCGGATTTTGACGTGTATAAAACGTGCGTCGTGATTTGATACAGATTGTATAATTCTGACCAGTTATTTTAGTGCATCACAACCAGAGCAAGGAGGCGAATAACACGGGGGCTCCAACATCGTTATTTTTTTCGTCTTCTAAAATGATGGCAAAGAAGAATTTCGTGAACTTTTCCTTTTTGTCATATATCACACAGACGAAATGACAATGACATATATGAAATACGATATTTTCCTTCTCCGTTCTTTATGCGTATGCATACAGAAAAAAATAGTATGAGGGTTTACTGGAATATCAATATGACCTTGACCGTTCTCTATAAATAGTATAACAGGAATTTTCCCATGACCTTGACCTTTTTCTTCAACAATGATTACAAAACTTTCCTGCGACATTTACCATTCTCTAATTAAACAGAGACGTCTTGTTTCCTTGGCCACGTTCAAATTACATTCCTGACGTATACATTAACTGAGAAGTGGTTTGTTCAAGTTTTTGATTTAGTTATTGACTGTCTCGTAATTCCGAGCACATTTCACACCGTACAAGGTACAGTACACATGATTTAATGCCTGCATGACTTATAGTATCTGTTGACTTGGGACACATTGGAGTTATCTCTCTTTAATCTTACTTATATATTTAATTCCCATCTTGAGGATGTGACAGAGCAATCGACTGGTGAGTTGTTTTTTTATGTCTAACCAGGGTCCTGGGTAGACAACCAAAACTTATCCCTAGGATTGAGCAACTAATATGTTGTTGTTTTTACGAAAATATACGAAAATGCATCCTCGAGACATACTCTACGTATGTTGTGTAAAATAGCTCGACACTTTACCAATGTATCGGCGACTTTCAAAAAATTCCAATGGATCAAACACGTTGTAATCTAGATTATAACGTTATACATTGTACATATGCATGTTATACTCACCTAGTTTCAAAAGATGAATTCTTCTTAAATGTTCCGATATATTTGTTTTTGTACGTTGAAAACGCATTTAAGGAGAGTTCAATTTGAATAACATACACAAACATACTTTAACTTTCTGATGTTTTACATAGCGTTATGGATATGTGTTCCACAGGGACCTGCGTATTTGTTATAGTTATATTTGGACCTGAACTAAGGTACACCTTCCAGGGGTTCGGATCAAGTTTCGGTTAATAATACCACCCTGATAATAGTATATGCGACAATGGAGGAAAGCTCTAGAAGTCGAACACCGATCCATCTAATTTTCTTGCATCAAAAAACGCATTTCTAGCTGATGGACAAAAGAATACTTAGTACTGTTTGAAAGATTGATAATATTTCTTTTGGAAAACTCCTTTTACACCCAAAATGGATTCTCCCTCCGCGTGATCCGTTCGTTTTTAACTTGTCTGAATGTCATACCAGTGTAGGATTTATTTCCCTTTAACCGGTTTTTTGTTATGCATTATATAGTTGAAATGTCTTGCGAACGAAATAACACCAGCGTGAGGCGTACGGCTTAAATGTTTTCACTTTCCGTGACCATAAAAAAAACATGAACGCAGATATCGAATTAATAAAATACACATAAGTGTCTGTATTATTCACTTATCATCAAAATCGCATAGGAATAGTAAAAACTGGAACAAGTTATACCGTACCCGTGTATTACATAGGATGTTAATAGCAAAGACCTTGGACATTCTGGCATGATGTTCTTTTTAATATATTCGTTCAATCTTATGTGATGGTCACTGTTAGAAACATGGGGCCTGATCGTGTATGCGGAACAACCGGTACGTCCGTTTATAAATGTTGAATTTTCGGGTATACATGTAAATCCTGGAGGACCTGCAAACGTTTGTGTAAGCCTTGCAAGGCTTAGTCCAGGCTTAGTCCAGGCTCGCCTGAAAGCAGCATCACATTACTGGTTACGACCTTATTTCATAAACGAACAACTCTGGTCTAACCGGTTCAACTGTTTGTATCACTATAAACAAAAACGGACCCGGCCCTAGAGCTAGATACATTGTACATTGAGGAAGTAGAATTAAGGGTTAAGAAATAAGAGACCCATAACCTGATCACGGTTCTTTTATCGTTCTTGTCAGGATACCCAATAGCTTCAAATGTTAGGTAGTCGTCTCTTACTATCAGAGTGACATACAGCAGGCTTCTTCGGTTTCCTCACACTAACAGGGCTGGATCTAATCGTCGACTTGGTTTATAATTGTTTGCTCCGGAATGAAACACCTTTTCATGATTTTTAACTACATGTATATATATCCATGTATAACTTTCATTTCTCAAATTTATTGCTTATTCATTCGCTTTGATATAAATTTGTTAATGTATGAACTGTAATTTTCATTTCAGTAATTCGTGAAATTACAAGAATTTCCGAAAAGCATGGCAACCATTTTCCTGGTTACTACTCGTCGTGTTCTTGCACCGTACTGCTTTGTTTATGAGTCAATGACCTTAACTGTTCGTCGCATTAAATATGTTAATACTCAGCAGGTGTGGAAAAAAAAAAAAACCCTGAATGAGATTCTGTTTTCTGGGCAGTTTGACAGCTCAATTTTAGTTCCGTTTACATGTTTACTAGTGTGAATGCTTGCTTTTTATATACACTGTACTCAGCCATACAGGAGTGGCTTGTAATAAGGAATGTTAATCAGTATGGATGGAGGTTAAGTAGCAGTTCCCTATAATATATAAATTCTTATTTAGGTATAATTAGTGACAGAACCTCAAGGGCTTTATAATATCATCTCGTGCCCTTAAGTAGCTAATGACGGTATGCAATTTACAAACGATGTACCTGTTCGACATTTCAAATTATCCATGAATTCTTAATGGAATTTCATATAACATAAACACAAACAACTTAAATGAGTTCACATAGGGTTCACATCAAGTTTATAATGGTACATGATACGTTGAACCCATTCGATATTATCAAGTAACTTTACTCTGCGGTCCTGTCTGTAAAGGAGTAAATCCGCAGTAAATACAATCCGTGGAGACATTGGCTCCATCCAATAGATTACCGATGTAAGTTTCCCATGTCGGTGGTCGTGTACTTCTACCATGGAAATGAATAGCGTTGGACTGTAATCACATACTTACCTCGATGACATGACGATATGTCTTGGGGATAACGAATTGAGAAACTGTCAGTCTGTCATATCGTTAGGTGACATGAGTGCATCGGGTAAAGCAAGATGGAGCTCTCTTTCTCCCATGTGGCGGCCATGATTAAATCTGCCGGATTGGATTTTCTCGCGCGAGTCCCTGATAACACTTTTACGTGAGTTATAGCTGCAAGGTTGCTTCCTCCTTGTATATTAAAAACAATATACGTGAAATTGGTTTTTCAATTTTTAAAAAGTTATTATCTTGACGTAAAGTATTTGGGTGCAGTTCAAGAGTATGAAGTGTGTGCAGGCGATAGAGTGTCGATACGGCTTAGATGCGGTTGTACCATAGACATACCTAACTCGATTCTGAATTCGTTTGATGTTCAAATAATTGTATCACAAATCCCAATTTCATTTCACTAGCCGTGTAACGATTACATGGTGCTCTGTATTGTAGAGCGTATAAAGACGGTGCAAGAACAGTACAAGGTAAATGATCGATTGTAAAACTCTAGTTCGATTACTTATACAGTACAGCTCATTGTCTTACTGGTCATCAATTTAATATTGCGTCTTAATTAGCTTATATATTTACACATATTCACATTCCGATAGTACGGCTATCTTGTGAACAGGAACCGCACAGATAAACAACAATACACAACGCAGGTTGTCTAGGTAACGTTATTTTAAAAAACAAAATACCTGTAGAATCCAAATCAAACATCATACACAATATACATTGTACAACATATTACATAATACAGATTAAACAAGAAAATGTATCATGAACAGCTGATCATGATACATTTTCTTCTTTAATCTGTAATCATCTTATAATAAATAACAGCTAAAATAAATAAATTAATAAAACAAATAAATGAAATAAATAATTTTGAAACTAGATTTTTTCATCTCGAATGGATCACTCTTGTTGATCAATACATAAATATTTATCCTATGAAATCATTGTGGCCCAATACGTTTTCATATTCGATCGGGAATCGAACCTTGGCGGTTTTTGGTGAAAGTAGAGTTCGTCATTCAGCACGCGCCTTTTAGTAAGACAACACGATGTCCATTTCCTGTAGTAGAATACAAACACAGCAAAACATCGGTATAATGCCACTCCTTCATTTGCTATCTCATTTACCGCAATCATTTAGAAAGGTCCCGTTTTCTCCTTTTCTTAAGAACTACTATATAATTATGTTACTATCATTATATTGCTGAACCCCTTTATATCGCCATATTTTCTAGACAGCGGGCCGGCAGTATAATGAGGTTTTACTAAAATAAAAAATATAGAAAGAATGTTACTGCGCTGTAGGCAACTAACCTTTGTACCTAGATAACCATGCTCACTATCGCCGACGATCGGTTCGTTCGATTGTTAACACCGGATACCTTAACTTTCACCGAGACGTAGACCATGGTATGGTATAGGATTCCTGAGCTTAATTAGAGTGTTATGTAGATGTTGCCTTGAGAGACATGAATAATATAAGCAGGGGTATTAAGTATCAGGTATTTTATCACTGACCACGTTTAACTTTGTCTGAAATTAATTGGTAGATTCCCATAGTAATTTCACGACACATGAACAATAACGTGTTCTTAATTAGTGGACGCGTTCGTAGACGTGTTCACATAATAAAAACGCCATTTTAGTTATATATAGAATATTACTGTATCAAATAAGATGTAAAAAAAACCTTGTATACAGTTACCATATTTAAGGTTTTCACGGTCAATAAGAATAAGATGACCACGCAAGATTTGTGTGAGAAAGTAATATTCATACTCCTTTTCAAAGAACTTCATGAGTAAAGATTTCCGTCTATACATTGCATCCCATTGTCATTAATGCCATTGGGGATACCTTATAGATAACGTGCCATTTCCTTCACGTGATTGGTTCCTCTCATCATGCGTTTTCATTATTGTTAATCAGATTAATACACGGGAATTAAAACTTGTATTGTGTCTAAATTGTGTGCGAAAAAACGGCGCAAGTCATACGTTCAGGCTGTTGCAAGAATCTATGCTGCTATTTACTGATGTATGCCCATTGATAAACATTGATAAATATAGTCCTTTACTAAATAGACTACTGTAAAAGTCAACAGTTTAAAATGAAAGCATGGTGAGATGTAAAAGATATTGTCATCTATCTATGTCACTTAATATAATAAACCCCACTATTGTTAATACTAAACAGAAAATAGAGCGCCACCAAGAGGCTCTATCAGTACATATGAACCTCTGTTAGGAGGCACTATCACATTTATATACATATATAAACCTCTCCAAGGAGGCACCATCAACACCTACCTACAGTATATACGTACTACAATGTAGCTATATATATCAATCGTTTGCAAACACAATGCACCCAGACAAGCTTCCAATCACAATTGCCCATTTTTTTCTGGCTATTTCTTAAACTCTCTTCAATTTCAAACATTTTATTGGCTTTTGATATTTTTGCCCTTTACCTGAGAAGTCGAAAAAGACCAACATATTTGTCTACACCCATAACAACACTTCGAATCCTTTTATTTCTTTTCCTTCTCACTACTTTATCAGTTTCTATAGCCTTACTTGCCAATACCTCAACGTCGGCATTGGTGTTGACTGTCCCCACACTCGAGGAGAGCTATAAGTTATGTCCCTTGCCGAGTCAAACAGAGGTCCTTTACGTTGGTGTATGTATCACTCACCTTGATGATTCGCATCAATTGGGCGGCATTACAAACTGGTAAGCGTGATACTAGTACATCGTAATTGAATTGAACGTCGAACTTCAGTATCCAAGCTACAAATGTAGGACGTTTCTGTTAAGGCAGTCATTGCATTGAACCATCATCTGTTGGCGTTACACTTTTTTCTTTTGATTTTTCTAACATGAAATACTAGTTTATAAGAGCGTAGCTCTCGGGCGCCTTCGGCGCCCGAGCGAAGCTCTTTAATGGTAACACATGCGTGCGTAAATAGAGTTGCTTTCCCTTTCTACACCTTGCCTTCATTTTTTTTCGTCCGGAAGTAGACGTCCAGTGGGGAAACCGGAAGTCTATCCTTGAATCAAAGACAATTGTGTTTTATCTCATGCATGAACATCTTTATATAGTGAAATCAATACTCATGTTTTATTACTTGTTTATTTAGATAAAAACTAATGTACATTCTGAGTGAACAACAATCTATCACATAAATTTTGATACAAGCCGGCATGAAACGTCGTTTAGATATTATTTATTCTATGACATCACAAGCACATCACACTCCATCGGCCTTCATCGGTTGTTTCCGGAAGGATGAAAAATAACAGGAAAATCTTAGAATTGATGGCTGTTGCATTTATCTATTTGTCGGTGCTTCATGACTTTTAAGTTTCAGTTTTTGCCACAGATACAAAAAGTAAAAACGTGGATGTTTTCTGAAGATTCTTTTTGTCATCAGCCAGGATCTGTTAATATTTCTACCGGGAGATATTTTCAAAAAGAGCCGCGTTAAACCAATAGGTTAACGTGTACATTTATTTTTCATCGTCTGAAATTTCATCAGCTTTTGATTTCCCTTTGTTGAGAATATGAACGAAATAATTAACATTTTTGAAAGTCTTGTTATAGTCTTTACATAATTTATGTATACATCACCACTCATAAAAGAAACAATGGATTCTTGATTTATGTCGAAATCAGCAATAATTGTCCAGACAACGAACCCGAGTTCAACGCCCTTTTTCAGCAACGTATTACTTTTTCACAACGCATGCCGATTTATAACTAGTTACAAACAGAAACTGTTTAATTTTATTTGGCATCATTACCTGTCTAACCTCAGTGACAGTTACAAAATTTGAAACCCAATTCGGTGTTTAAGGATGGAACAGGAATTCTAAATATCGATATAACGACAATCTCAGTTACATCAAAGTATTACAATGTTTTCTTTTTTTAACTTCATTTTTTTTTTTACTAACATCTCTATACATTATCTTTTATAGACTTATCGTCAAATATGTAATATGCACTTTATTCTATAGCAATTACCAAACAGTTTTTTCCCCCACAGTATTTCAATCATACTATTTGTGACCTGACGAAAGCACGCATAGTATTTAATTCTTAGTTTGGGAGGAAGCCGGAGTATCCGGAGAAACCCCGCGTGGTCGGTCATATAACCGGGATTGAATCCGGCCATCTTGGTGAAGACGAGCGCGCTGTCCATTGCGCCACCCGACCCATCATATACGTTACGCACAAGAACAAATATCTACTTTAGCTTTAAAAATGGCGTCATTAATGCAAAAATCATATTGTGACTACATTTTTACCAATCATCAACGATACAAAAAATCTACATACGGGAGACCGGGGCAAGTTCGGCCACCCCTGATATTTTTGTTTTTTAACCTAATATTTACAACTTTAAAGATATAAATATGCTTAGTAGCTTAGTTGCCTTGGCATTCACACGAAAAAAGTCGAGGAAAACTCTAATGTAAAATTACTAAACAGGAGAAATTACTTTTGAGAAGGTAAAAGAAAATCATGATCTCGCTTCTAGTTATGCGAACTTTCTGTAAACAGAATTGCTATTTTTTACGATCAAACGTGTAACAAACTGAAAAATTCAAATGATATACATAAAAGCAAAGCCAAACACTAACTACCATATTGCTGTCAATGAGAATTTATTAAAATATCAATTTGGGCATGGACAGTTTCGGCCAATGATACCGTCGCAAGTTCGGCCATTTGTAACACATAAAAAGACGTAAAATTGGCGGTAAAATCTGACATTGCATGCTTTATAACGGTATAATTAAGCTAATTCCAATTAAGCCGAACCTACCAGAGTGCCTGTCCGGACTTATATTATTGCGGGCACTGTTCGGCCATCAGATCATCCGACGGGGAAAATTCAATAATGATCAAAAACGGACGTGCTGCCATACTTCCCAGAACGGACTTTAATTAAAATTTGTAGAATTTGCCCCGATCTCCCCTATTGTTATGTCAGTCTTAATCTCATTAGGGTTTATGTTTTATGATATGCCTCGACTAGCCGACTTTAAACAAATTGTATCTTGCCTCATTCTGAAAGCAGTTTTATCTCATTCTGAATCAGTATATATCAGAGATCAACAAAAGCTTCGCTCTTTTAAGGCTTTGCCTTTTCATACTATATAAATCTCTCTTGTAGACAAAATATAAACGGTTGTTTAGGAACCTTGTAATATGATTCTGAAGAACGTGTACTACATGTAGGATTGCTCATTCTTTTGGCCGTTATTAGCACTGGTTAGTTCTTAATGGATGAGATACATATGGCACAGTAAAATGATCAATATGTTAAGCTTTCTGCATATACAAACAAACAATTGAGAGGTGCTTCCTGTCTTCGTATTTCTGGTTATGATATATCATTAGCTGCTGAGAGAATGTAATATTTTAAACAAACCATAGTACTACAGTGTATATTTCTGCATCAGCAAGAAAAGAAAAAATGGCCAAACACACTAAATGCCACCCCTTCATGTTAACGCTGATAGCAGGTACTGTTCAAAAACTGTTGCGAAAAGTATTTTGAATTCAATTCTTCTCAGGCGAGTTTTGACCCATGCTTCTGTACTTATTTTGAATCAAATTTGAATCATTCTTTTTATTAAGCTCAGTTGGTGAGCCTTATGGTTTGGTTGTCACCACCCGGTTTTCGAAGTACGGACGTGATATTACTTCAATTTGACTATAACTCTACATGTTGGGTGTTGTTTGTGAAGCAGAAGACGCTAACCCTTGCCGTACACATGGTCTTATGTTTTTTTTGTTCTTTTTTAATGGCCTCCGTGTATTTGTTTCATTCACATTTTCCTAGTTTATAGAACTCGAGTTCTGATTATGGTGTGTTAACACCTTCTATGTAGTATCGTGTTGTACTTTCTTAATAAATATGAGGGTTTGCATTTACCAAAAGATGGAAAGGTAACAACTTTGATATGATATCATCCAGGTGTATAATAGATAACCTGAACGAATAGTTATTGTGGTATTTTCTGTATTTAAAAAAAAAATCAAATCAGGGGCAATAATTGAAATCAAATTTTCCAAAACACTTATTCAAGAACACAAAATACTATATAATAATAATAATGTAAGCCACTTTTATGCCCTGAGGTTTAGGAGAAGGACACTCCACTAAAGATAAAACTCGAGGCTTTGCTGGGGGGTTTTGCACCAAATTGATCATATCGAGCGTGGATTCTCCCTTCCTTCATCAGTGGGCATGAACGTGTATATTTCTTTCATTCCAATAACTTGAAATTTTGGAACGTCACACACATATGAAATGGGTTGTTAAATAAATATTTCTTACATTCCTTTGGTATTCAATATAATAACTTTATTTACGATTTATTGTATTTCAGCGTCAAGTTGATGATCTATTAGTAATTGGTAACTGAATAACGAAAACACAATAACTATATTTTAATATGTCTGATGTTTCTTTTATCTTTCATTTTATTCCACATGAGGTGAACTAAACCTTCACCAAAAACATATGTATACAAAAGATTATTTTAAGCTTTTACACATCAAATAATGATTTTATATTTCCAAGTAGCTACTTAAATGTCAACGTGTATATTGATCGACGAGACCGCGAAACATATTTAAAAGTGCACTTTTTGACCTTAATTACCCGCCCCCTATGACGATAAAGTCTTGCCACAGAAAACTAAAAATCGATCGAGTCTTTGTTTTAGTCGCAGCGTGTACGATCTGAAAGCATCAAGAAATATTATAACCTTGTTCTGTGAGATGCAATGGTGTTTCAAAGATCTGTTTTTAATCGGAGGACCTGATATAGGTCAGTAAATATGCAAATATTCGTTCGTTTTCTCTCTAGTGTCTTTTACACTTTGCTAAAGGAGTTGATAAAAGCCATTGTTATGTTTGTTGGCGCTGATCGAACACATGGATGTGTACATATGGTTAACGTCTGGTTTACCATACAAAGAAAACACAAATTTTAATATGAATGCAAGCTTGTTTGATGATGTAAATTCTAGGCTGTACATCAACAAAATATTGCCACAAAGGACCACATGGTAGGCATGATAAACGGCAGTTGCGTCAGGAGAGACGATAGGAGCAGCAAGTAACAGATCAACGTATTGCAACGGTTACAGCGATAGGTTCAGCCATGGGTAGTGCATTAGGTGCAGACACGAACAGAAACGGTTTCAGCAATGGTTGCATTAATTGATAACAGCAATAGGTGAAACAATGGGTACAACAATCGGTATAGCAATGGGTACAACAATCGTTATAGCAATGGGTACAACAATCGGTATATCAATGAGTACAACAATCGGTATAGCAATGGGTACAACAATCGGTATAGCGATGTGTACAACAATCGGTATAGCAATGGATACAACAATCGTTTAACAATGGGTACAGCAATCGATGTATAGTATCAATGCGTACAACAATACGTGAAGCAATACGTACAACAATCGGTATATCAATGGGTACAACAATCGGTATAGCAAAGAGTAAACAATCGGTAAATCAGTGGGTACAACAATCGGTATAGCATTGGGTACAACAATCGGTATAGAAATATGTACAACAATCGGTATAGCAATGGGTACAACAATCTGTAAACCAATGGGTACAACAATCGGTATAGCAATGGGTACAACAATTAAATATAACAACGGGTACAACAATTTGTAAACCAATGGGTACAACCATCGGTATATAGATAGGTACAACAATCGATATAACAACGGGTACAACAATCTGTAAACCAATGGGTACAACAATCGGTATAGAAATAGGTACAACAATTAAATATAACAACGGGTACAACAATTTGTAAACCAATGGGTACAACAATCGGTATAGAAATAGGTACAACAATCGGTATTGGAAAGTGAACAACAATCGGTATATAAATAGTTACAACAATCGGTATAGCAATGGGTACAACAATCGTTAAAGCAATGGGTACAACAATCGGTATAGCAATGGGTACAACAATCGGTATATCAATGGGTACAACAATCGGTAAATCAATGGGTACAACAATCGGTAAATCAATGGGTACAACAATCGTTTAACAATGGGTACAGCAATCGATGTATAGTACCAATGCGTACAACAATACGTGTAACAATACGTACAACAATTGGTATATCAATGGGTACAACAATCGGTATAGCAAAGAATAAACAATCGTTAAATCAGTGGGTACAACAATCGGTATAGCAATTGGTACAACAATCGGTATAGCAATGGGTACAACAATCAATATAGCAATGGGTACAACAATCGGTATAGCAATGGGTACAACAATCGGTATAGCAATGGGTACAACAATCGGTATAGTAATGTGTACAACAATCGGTATAGCAATGGGTACAACAATCAGTATAGCAATGTGTACAACTATCGGTAAAACAATGAGTACAACAATCGGTATAACAATGGGTACAACAATCGGTATAACAATGGGTACAACAATCGGTAAATCAATGGGTACAACAATCGGTATAGCAATTGGTACAACGATCGGTATAGCAATGGGTACAACAATCAATATAGCAATGGGAACAACAATCGGTATAGCAATGGGTACAACAATCAGTATAGCAATGTGTACAACTCTCGGTAAAACAATGACTGCAACAATCGGTATATAAATAGTTACAACAATCGGTATAGCAATGGGAACATCAATCGTTATAGCAATGGATACAACAATCGGTATAGCAATGGGTACAACAATCAATATAGCGATGGGTACAACAATCGGTATAGCAATGGGTACAACCATCGGTATAGTAATGTGTACAACAATCGGTATAGTAATGTGTACAACAATCGGTATAGCAATGGGTACAACAATCGGTATAGCAGTGTCTACAACAATCGGTATAGCAATGGGTACAACAATCGGTATAACAATGGGTACAACAATCAATATAACAATGAGTACAACAATCGGTATAACAATGGGTACAACAATCGGTATAGCAATGGGTACAACAATCAATATAGCAATGGGCACAACAATCGGTAAAACAATGAGTACAACAATCGGTATAACAATGGGTACAACAATCGGTATAGCAATGTGTACAACAATCGGTATATCAATGGGTACAACAATCGGTAAATCAATGGGTACAACAATCGTTTAACAATGGGTACAGCAATCGATGTATAGTACCAATGCGTACAACAATACGTGTAGCAATACGTACAACAATCGGTATATCAATGGGTACAACAATCGGTATAGCAAAGAGTAAACAATCGGTAAATCAGTGGGTACAACAATCGGTATAGCATTGGGTACAACAATCGGTATAGAAATGTGTACAACAATCGGTATAGCAATGGGTACAACAGTCGGTATAGCAATGGGTACAACAATCGGTATAGCAATGGGTACAACAATCGATATAACAATGGGTACAACAATCGGTATAGCAATGTGTACAACAATTAAATATTCATGATTGCAGTAGCGTATTCAAGTAGTTGCAGAAGCGGTCGGACGTAGCAATGATTTCAACAACGTTTGCATCACTTGTTGCAACAGTGGCTGTAGCAAATGTTGTTACTAGGACACAAAAACAGCACGATCTTATCAGTCCCTGTATAGACACTGGTATATTTCATTAAAGCTCGAGGATATTGAATACTTTCTTCTCAACATTTTGGTCATATTCTACATTCGATGCTGTCATGGAGTTATAATCATTTCGGGTTTTACGCTGTGCCATTTATAATGTTTTACAGTATTTGAAGTAGTTTGGAAGATAGGTAAGTACTACAAGTGTTCCATTTCATGATCGCGTAGAACAAGTACTGGCGGAGTCCCTGTAGAATCAATGGCTTTATTCTGTGTAAAATATGACCGTGATGTTTAATATTCATTCAGTGGAGTCTTCCACTGCTTCTCTGATAAATCCGTTGTCAGACTAACGAGAAGGGGAGATATCACGCTTCCAAACTGATGGTGTTGCATTTCAGCCCGAACGCACTTTTAATTAGCCCCTGATTCGCCGTATCATTAACAGAGAGTGACCGCATCATCAGAGGACAGCCTTCGCAAACGACCTTAGTTTTTTTGAAGACAGCAAGCCACACAAAACATGTAGTAAATAGCTGCTTCATAAGACTGCCACTTCCATTCTTATAAAAAAGACAATATATCTGTCCTTAATCAATTACATTACACTTACACAAGCACGGTATAAAACGTGACATTAACCCGTTACTTTATTTCCATTGTCACGCGATGGTGATAAACCAGAAGTCATGATCACATATATCTGTTTCCGGGGGGAAAAGGAAAGTAAAATAACGCAGGTCTAACAGGCTATAACCAGTTCAGTGGACATTTTGACTGTTATTCCTAATTATACATGTACGTAATTGAAGAAATACCCGGATACAACAGGAACAGATGTTTAGGGTATATATTTGTCGCTCCACGCGACAATAAAAACTTAAAGTGAGTCACAATTATTTTCCCACATCTGAAGGGGTGATAAGTTAAGTTTCATATTATACCACTATGCGTACATGCATATACTGCATTTATATGAAATAAATCATTTAAACATACATGTATGTGTTAAAGATAAACTGAAGTTTGTTACAATCCCAAAGATTCGAAAAAAATGATGTTTTATCGACTAATTAAAAGTGTTCTTTGCATAAAATGAAAATGTGTGTCTTTATTGAATGAATGTTAATAAATATATAATAACAGCTCGATAAGATGACTGTTCACAAACAGTAAAGCCGAGATATAACGTCCATAGTTTAAACAAGTAAACCTCGATATGGCCACGTTTACAAACAGTAAAACCTTCATATAATGCCCCCATTTCTTTACACAAAATTGCAATATAATGCTCCTCGTTTATATATAAAACAATATTATAATGCCAATCCTTTATATACGACGTAAGATTAAATATCACTGTACATAAATGCGCACGCACGTTGTTGTTCTACTTACTTATTAGAGCAAGGGCTACTATGTAGAATGTCGCCGAAAGATGCTAAAGATTAGTATTTATTTTGGGACGTGGTCAAACCATTGTTGTATTATGTTAATGCATTCTTTTTAATACTTATCAGACACCAAATCCTTTCAAATCAGCTGCAAATGTACACATTATCCTAAGCATTTCTGTCATATGATTGTTCTTGTGAAGAACCTGATACGGAATGTCACTTACATGTATAAATAATTTTGAAAATAATGACGTACTTTGCATACATATACATGTATATATGAACTGAGATGAGTCTTAAACACATACAAATGTATTTCATCATTATTTAAAATAAACGCGTTATAAAACAGTTCATGTATTTCATTTCAGAATGTTTTGTTGTAAAGGTCTTACACACAGAAGGAATTCGGCTACCGACAAAACCTATAAAAAAAACTCCTTCAAATATACACAGTGCATGCATATATTGAGAATACAAAATTACAATCTTATATAAAAATATTTGTATTATGTGTATAAATATGAAACCATTTCAATTATTCTTGAATCACCAATTGTTATAATTAATATGAAACGGTTGTTACAAATAACGGATAGTCTTAAGTGGGATGACAATTCATTTAATCGGCAATGTATAGAGCATTTTGTAATAATTGAAAATTGACTTTGGCAGATATTTAGTTTTATATGTCAAATAGTCACTATCTGTATTCAGTGACAACATACAAACATTTCTTGATTATATCTATTCTATCAGGTCAAAATATAATGGAATATGTTTCTGTTGACTTCGGTGATCCTATTACTGAAAGTACACCTTTCTTCTGGAGGACCACTATTGTCAAATGTTTCCTATTCATTCCACCAATAAACTTAGTAGTAGTTTTGATGTCAATCTGTCTGGCCGCTGCACCAGTGGTTTTGTTTCACTGGTTCATCGTGAATAAATACGGAACCTATCAGATTAGCCCACGTGGGGCCTCATTTAACTTTTTTATAATTGTTGTATGATATAAGTGCGTACGGTATCGGATATGTGAAATAGTATCGTTTTTTATATTACTAGAATATCTATGAAACGCATCACACGTAATATTGTTAGAATTTGACAAGCGAATGTTGATAATAATAACGTGGACTTATTACCCACTAATTTCCATTTTGTGCTGGAAAAACCCCTAGAAGAGTGATGTTTAATAACAACAGCATTACATTATTCTAATGATATTGTGACAAAGGGCCAAGATGTTGATACTGTTGATAAAGGTATATCTCGATTGTTTATCTCTTCGTTACATCCCGTGATACGTCCATGTTTCTGTTTTAAAAAAGGGGCAGATTGCGTTTAAAATTTGACAAATCCCTTAGTCTTCACTGTCGTTATTACTGCTTTGCTTAAATTTAATTCCCATGTTGGATCATACTGTCGTTATAACTAATGAGACATATACGTATGTATATACTTATGTGTATTGACACAAACATTAACACCAAAACAGAAACTATAACGAGGCTAATTAAATCGCTCAGCGTGCGCTTTGCGCCTGAGAAAAGTATCCCCTAATAAAATCGATGTTACGTGCCAGGGAGATACATTTGTAGATGGCAGAGATTTCACAAGTCGCCACATGAAATGGATCGCGAGCAACATCTATGGCTGTTAATTAATTTTACTTTTGACAACTGGCATGATCAAAACACAAAGGTAATTTAATTAGTTCCAGAATTTTCCAGGGGGATAGTTAATTCCTGGAAGTAAACCGATATCGTGTACGCCTGGTGTGAAACAGCTTAAAAAATAATCCGAACGATGTTCCAGCTCTGAACATTTACTGATTGAAAAACCGTCCAGGATCTGTTGTAAATAATTGCTATTTAAGCAGCTCAAACTTTTTACAATAGAATTAGGGGGAGACAATTGTTTGCCTAATCAATTTATTTACTTATTTCAATTCGACTAGACTTTTCGGTTTCTCTTTATTTCGGTGTCTCCCTAGCCAACTCCAGGCCGTGTTTGCCGGAAGAACAAGACGACCAACTAAGGCATCACACATACTACTTAACCAATACCCCCTTTCCTATTCCCACATTTGTTCTGTTGTTCATACAATGTATTACTTCATTCCCGTAGCTAGTGTTGAAATACTTGATTATGAAGCAGGCCTAATCACGTATTTTAAATTAATTGTTATATTCGAAACCTGGAATGAATGAAGTATGCAAATATGCAATATCAATTCATTCAACAAGTGGTTTAGGAGATATGACATTACAATGAGAAAAATTAACCCACATTTTCACACAAAAACCGCGAATATCGTCTGTTGTGGCCTATTTGGTTGAAAAATGGCCATTTTGAACGAAATTGACTTAACGCTCATTAATTTTTGAAAGCCTTCACATGCAACAAACAAATTAATATTTGACATGCTTAAACATTGTCATACAAATGTTCATTCGAAGAAAGGGATTTTTGTTTGTCACATGCCAATGTTTATTTCTGCAGGCTGACTGTCCAAAATTACTATATTTCTTTATAGCAACGCAGTTTCGTTGCTATGGTAGGACATCTACGCATGCGCATTAGAAAAATTCTGCACCAAGAAAGATAGCCCCAATTAACCAATATGATGTTTATAACAGAAATTGGTAATTAATTCACATTTTTTTTTAAACTTTTTTATGTGGCCAAAAAATGACCATAACGTTTTAAGTCCCATAAGTGTCATGACATTTGTTTTTGTTTCCATTCCTTATCAATATGATGTACAATTTGTGTTTCAATGTACTTTCAAAACATTTGAATAAACAAAGTTTAACCCAAGGTATCATGCTTCCATTTTCCATTTTCTATGGAGACACGGTAATCTAGTGGTAGGACGCAGGGCTCGTGAGCGAAGGGTTGCGTGCTCGAGTCACGGCACTGTACAGTATCTTTGAGCAAGATAATTTACTCCGCTTGTTCCAGTCAGCTCAGCTGTAAATGAGTACGTAGTTGGGCAGTGCTAGAATTGTTGAATGCTAGCTGTTAGCGCCGAAATGGCAGCTCCGGCTGTATGCTCCCCAGGGAGTTGAAAAATATATTGGCTGGTTGCAAAGGCCCTATAACCACGGATACTAATTTGTGAACCGCTTTGAGACGACCTAGGTTGTGATAAAACGGTATATTTAAGATGACAACTAAATGGTCACATCATAAGGGGACACCGCGGTCATTTGATATGAGCTGTTGCGAGAATAAAAAATGAAACAGACAAAACAAATATATCTATACCATTGAACAAAGATTGGTCTAGGGCTGAATAACTGCAGGCAAGAAATAGTATCATATTTGTTTTTTTCTGAGGTAAAATATACCAAATGTAAACCATAGAGATACTGAAACCGTTTGTGACTTAACCTCACCATATCGTAAACCATGGTAGACATCTATAGGCAGCAATACAATTATAATTGCAACAGTACAAGTTACAATAAACAATGACTCGTTATTGATTGATTTGTTTATATTGGTAGTTTTCTTGTGAATTCTTTGATTTCCTTATTCTGTTTTGTCTTGATTTTCTTCTTATATCTCTTGTTGTTATTCAACTGAGTGTTCTGCTTGTTATAATCTCTTTTTCTTTTTCAACTGGGTGTTCTTTTTGTTATATCTCTTGTTCTTATTCAACTGAGTGTTCTTCTTGTTATATCTCTTGTTCTTATTCAACTGAGTGTTCTTCTTGTTATAAGCGCTTGTTCTAATTCAACTGCGTGTTTTTCTTGTTATATCTCTTGTTCTTATTTAACTGTGTGTTCTTCTTGTTATATCTCTTGTTCTTATTTACCTGAGTGTTCTTCTTGTTATATCGCTTGTTCTTATTTAACTGAGTGTTCTTCTTGTTATATATCTTCTTCTTATGCAACTGAGTGTTCTGCTTGTTATAATCTCTTGTTCTTATTCAACTGAGTGTTCTTCTTGTAATAAGCGCTTGTTCTTATTTAACTGAGTGTTCTCCTTGTTATATCTCTTTTTCTTATTCAACTGAGTGTTCTTTTTGTTATATCTCTTGTAATTATTCACCTGTGTGTTCTTCTTGTTATATATCTTGTTCTTATTCAACTGAGTGTTCTTCTTGTAATAAGCGGTTGTTCTTATTTAACTGTGTGTTCTTCTTGCTATATCTCTTGTTCTTATTCAACTGAGTGTTCTTCTTGTTATAAGCGCTTGTTCTTATTTAACTGTGTGTACTTCTTGTTATATCTCTTGTTCTTATTCAACTGAGTGTTCTTCTTGTTATAAGCGCTTGTTCTAATTTAACTGCGTGTTCTTCTTGTTATATCTCTTGTTCTGATTCAACTGATTGTTCCTCTTGTTATATCTCTTGTTCTTATCAACTGAGTGTTCTTTTTGTTATATCTCTTGTTCCTATTTAACTGAGTGTTCTTCTTGTTATATCTCTTATTCTTATTCAACTGCGTGTTCTTCTTGTTTTATCTCTGGTTCTTATTCAACTCAGTGTTGTTCTTGTTTTATCTCTTGTTCTTATTCAACTGAGTGTTTTTCTTGTTATAAGCGCTTGTTCTAATTCAACTGCGTGGTTTTCTTGTTATTTCTCTTGTTCTTATTTAACTGTGTGTTCTTCTTGTTATATCTCTTTTTCCTATTCAACTGCGTGTCCTTCTTGTTATATCTCTTGTTCCTATTCAACTGAGTGTTCTTCTTGTTATAAGCGCTTGTTCTAATTTAACTGCATGTTCTTCTTGTTATATCTCTTGTTATTATTCAACTGAGTGTTCTTCTTGCTTTATCTCTTGTTCTTATTCAACTGAGTATTCTTCTTGTTATATCTCTTGTTCTGATTCAACTGATTGTTCCTCTTTTTATATCTCTTGTTCTTATCAACTGAGTGTTCTTTTTATTATATCTCTTGTTCCTGTTTAACTGAGTGTTCTTCTTGTTATATCTCTTATTCTTATTCAACTGAGTGTTCTTCTTGTTATAAGCGCTTGTTCTAATTCAACTGCGTGGTTTTCTTGTTATTTCTCTTGTTCTTATTTAACTGTGTGTTCTTCTTGCTATATCTCTTGTTCTTATTCAACTGAGTATTCTTCTTGTTATATCTCTTGTTCTTGTTTAAATGAGTGTTCTGCTTGTTATATCTCTTGTTCTTATTTGTCTGAGTGTTCTTGTTGTTATATATCTTGTTCTTATTCAACTGCGTGTTCTTCTTGGTATATCTCTTGTTATTATTCAACTGAGTGTTCTTCTTGTTATAAGCGCTTGCTCTAATTTAACTGCGTGTTCTTCTTGTTATATCTCTTGTTATTATTCAACTGAGTGTTCTTCTTGCTTTATCTCTTGTTCTTATTCAACTGAGTATTCTTCTTGTTATATCTCTTGTTCTGATTCAACTGATTGTTCCTCTTTTTATATCTCTTGTTCTTATCAACTGAGTGTTCTTTTTGTTATAGTTCTTGTTCTTATTCAACTGAGTGTTCCTCTTGTTATAAGCGCTTGTTCTTATTTAACTGTGTGTACTTCTTGTTATATTTCTTG
The DNA here is from genome assembly GCF_002113885.1 of Mizuhopecten yessoensis. NCBI lineage: Eukaryota > Metazoa > Mollusca > Bivalvia > Pectinida > Pectinidae > Mizuhopecten > Mizuhopecten yessoensis. The sequence goes on along the minus strand of NW_018403342.1, from coordinate 416,928 downwards.
TTCTTATTCAACTGAGTGTTCCTCTTGTTATATATCTTGTTCTTATTCAACTGCGTGTTCTTCTTGGTATATCTCTTGTTATTATTCAACTGAGTGTTCTTCTTGCTTTATCTCTTGTTCTTATTCAACTGAGTATTCTTCTTGTTATATCTCTTGTTCTGATTCAACTGAGTGTTCTTCTTATTATATCTCTTGTTCTTATTCAACTGAGTATTCTTCTTGTTTTATCTCTTGTTCTTATTCAACTGAGTATTCTTCATGTTATATCTCTTGTTCTTGTTTAAATGAGTGTTCTGCTTGTTATATCTCTTGTTCTTATTTGTCTGAGTGTTCTTGTTATATCGCTTGTTCTTATTTAACTGAGTGTTCTTCTTGTTTTATCTCTGGTTCTTATTCAACTCAGTGTTGTTCTTGTTTTATCTCTTGTTCTTATTCAACTGAGTATTCTTCTTGTTATATCTCTTGTTCTTGTTTAAATGAGTGTTCTTCTTGTTATATCTCTTGTTCTTATTTGTCTGAGTGTTCTTGTTGTTATATATCTTGTTCTTATTCAACTGAGTGTTCTTTTTGTTATAGTTCTTGTTCTTATTCAACTGAGTGTTCTTCTCGTTATATCTCTTGTTCTTATTTAACTGAGTGTTGTTCTTGTTATAACTCTTGTTCTTATTCAACT